>NW_015150863.1:17223-96845 GCF_000732505.1 Cyprinodon variegatus
TATATATATATATATATATATTCTTTTTTTTTTAAGCGCATCTATTCCTATTTTGCTCAGAATAAAAAAAAAAGTTGTTAAATAAATGCAGATTCATTGCAATGACATAATCTGTGTCTGCTTTTGTTTTCACACATCTTTATGTCTGAAACCAGCACACCGCATTTCAGTTAACAGATTTAAATCTGTGTCTTCCTTTTTGAACAGGAAAGGATCATGTTTGCCGCTTCGTTGGCTGCGGCAGAAACGACCGCTTCAATTACGTAGTAATGGAGCTGCAGGTGACACTCTCGCTTGAATGGTGTTTAACCCATTCGGAATATTTGATCCTTTCGTTTATGCAATATTAAAATCCTTTTCATAGGGGAGGAATCTGGCAGATCTGCGAAGAACAATGAGCCGCGGTACTTTTTCGATCTCCACGACTTTGAGGCTGGGGAAGCAGATTTTAAAAGCCATTGAGAGCATCCATTCTGTGGGCTTCCTTCATCGTGACATTAAGCCTGTATGTTTATCTTTACAGTGTGATTTGTGTGTGATAGATCATCTGCATATTATAAGCTAATTCTTAATTAAACTAATGTGAACTTATTTTTCTGTCAACTTTGCAGTCAAACTTTGCTATGGGACGACTTGCCAGTACCTGCCGATGCTGCTATATGTTGGATTTCGGATTAGCTCGACAGTTTACCAACTCCAACCAGGAAGTCCGTCCAGTAAGTGCTATAATTACAACTATTTGGGCTTCTTAAATAAAAAATAGAACATCTGTCAATAATTCTGAGAGAAATATTAACAAACATGACAGTTTTTGAAATAAAAACTAGCATGTCAAATGAAGCTATATTTTTTTTTGAGGCACTTTTTAAAGTATGAGTATTACAGTGTGATTGTATTCTAGTAAATAGTCATTCTCTTTCAGCCTCGTCCTGTGGCAGGTTTCAGAGGAACGGTGCGATATGCTTCAGTCAATGCTCATAAGAATAAGGTGAGATTTTACCAAAACACGTAGACTGTCCCACAAATGGTTTGGAATATATTAGTTTGTTCTGTTAACTGAGAAAATGTAGTATTTTCCATTTTACATTCTCTGACTCCAGCCATGGTGGCAGCAGTCTTTCCTTTTTTTTCTCTCTGCAGCCTTTACATCAGAAAGTTAACACTTTCAAATATGTTGTTGTATACAAGCTTGGTAAAAAGTTCTGTTCACATTGATTACATTAGGCTAAGCCTTATTCTGCCCTAGATATTAAAGATTGCACTGGAATGGAGACATCTTAAACACAGGTTGGAGAAATAGAAGTGAAGAAAATATTAAATAATAGAATAATGAAAACTGAAAAAAATATATATTTATAAGTTTCATTTCTTTTATTGGATTTAATAGTGTTTGGAAAAGTTAGCAACACTTATTATTTCACATGCAAGTAACCTTAGGTGCTGTTTCAGAAATCGGTGCGACTCTGGTCAGCTTTAAGGCTGTGTTAAGTCTCCACGGCAACCGGTGGTTATACTAGCTGACAATTAGTCATTGTTTCCTTTAACTTTCATGACTGTATTTGGTTTCACTCACATATTCAGCATATTGTTTAGGTTTTGCACATCCAGCTGGATTTAAAGCACAGCTGTCTTGCTAGTAGATGTACGTACAGCTGTGAATAATCCAGCCTTTTAACCAGGAGGTGAATGTTAGCTGGAAAGCAGCAGGTATCTGCTCCTGTGTGCCTCAGAGCATAACCCTACTCTTTAGAGTAAAGAGAGGCTTATCAGACATGGGGGCAACCGTTTTCAGAAATAACTGAATAACTATGGGATGTGTTATTACTTTAAGTCATTTATTTCCTAAATAGTTAGTCTGCTGAAAATGCTTGTTGTTTCTTTATATTGAGTAACTGGATCGTATTATTTTAATCTAACACTTTTTTTAAAAGGTGCATCTAGTCTCCCTTATACTCATCTGTGTGTATTTGCAGGAGATGGGTCGCCATGATGACCTGTGGTCCCTCTTCTACATGCTGGTTGAGTTCATGGTTGGACAGCTTCCCTGGAGAAAAATTAAAGACAAAGTATGCACCTGTTTTCTTTCAATTTGTTCTATAACCAGTGTGCACAGATGGCTTCAGCTGCTTATTTTCTGACCCCTCTCTCATTTTAGGAACAAGTAGGAAACCTAAAAGAGACGTATGACCACCGGCTAATGCTAAAGCACCTTCCTCTAGAGTTCAACACTTTCTTGGATCACATCTTGACCTTGGATTACTTCACCAAACCCGACTATCAGGTTTATTTTTTTCTTTTGTTTTGAAACATTTTCTCTGCCCTGTTTTCGGTGTCTCCAAGCTTAAAATGCTGATAACTGCTTTGTTTTTATGAAACAGCTCCTGATGTCTGTGTTTGAGAAGGCCATGAAGAGCAACAATGTGTTGGAGAACGACCCGTACGACTGGGAGAAATGTAACTCGGAGGATGTGCTGACCATCAGTGCCGCAGCAAACACTGCTCAGCAGCTTACTCGCCTCACCCCAGCTTACCTCGGGTAATTGAAGCTGAAGAAATCTCTCTTCACGTTTATAGTTATTACTGCAATCATTTTTATTATTCCCTCTAGGTAGATTTTATGCTGTTAGGATGATATTCAGTTCTCCGTCACACTCTGTTGGAACCATGTTCCAGCATAAAGCATAGGTGCTGCTGTTTTTAGAGCAGGAATCTGCAGACTCAGAGATCCCTGGAAAATCACAGCTCTAAAGGATTTAGTGGAAATGAACCTCAGAGTGACCTTCCCTCTTATCATTCTCCAGCATGGCCAATGCCTCAGTGCTGCCGGGTGAGCTGCAGAGAGAAAACACAGAGGACGTCCTTCAAGGGGAGCGCCTCAGCGACGCCGATAACTGCCCCCCCATCCCCACACCGACCACCGCCGGTGGAGACGTGTGGGAGGAGATGGATCGCAACCGCAACCTTAAACATCCTCAGCCACTGATCAGGAAGGTCAGGATTGTTGTTTACTATGAACGTCCTACATGAAGCTCAGAAGCTTCTACATTCAGTTCTGTGCTGAAGTTTGTGAACACTTTATTCATTTTAAGTGTTTAATTTTTCTTCACTAAGTTAGAATTTATTATGATTTTTTTCTCAGGATAAAACAAAGCTTAAAGGGAAACGCCGTGTTTTTTACATTGGGCCCTTGATTTTACGTTTTTACATCATGTTCTACTCACCCATATAGTTTTGTGTCATTTGGAGATGTTCTTAAGATATTCCGTTAGGTTATATCCAAGTAACGTCTTCCTATGGGCAACGACTTGAAGGCACAGACTAAACTGTTCATAATTTATCATTTATGGTACGCCAGCATACATAACATGTAGGCGAATCACTGTCCCCCAGACATCCGCGGTTATATGTTTTAATATTCATATTTTTTAAAAACAAAGCGGCGTGTGTATGATGTCATCCGCGCGCGCCGGCTACCGTTCATTCATCCTGTCCGCTGAACTGCTGCTAGTTTTATTCGCATGTCTGGAAGATGTCTAGTGCTACTATCACAGATGATCTTGCTCTCGAAATGGAATCGAACGATTCAGATTGGCTAGCCAAATGAATAGAAGGGGTAGAGCGTAGCCGCCTATGGCCCGGGCTGCCTGTCACAACTCCAGTCCGGCGCACGGATCAATATTGATATATTGTTAATATTAATATTGTAAACATTACGGATGTCCGATGGGAGAATAATCCAGAGTTTGGGGGCAGAGTGAGAGAAAGCTCTGCTCCCAAAGGTACTGAGGCGGAATAAGGGAACAGAGAGATGAACTGAGGAGGACGATCTGATAGGAAGGTGAGATGGTAGTGGATGACCTTTAACGTAAAGAGAATAATTTTAAATTGAATTCTGAATCTGAGTGGGGTCCATGTTTGCAGTTTTCTAAGGTGCCACTGTATTATTTTATGGATTATAGGATGTGTCCTTGTTGCTGTTCTTCAGGTAGTGAGTGAGGATGAACACAGCCAGAACCAGGGGAACCAGAGTCCGAACACCGGCTCTGTGCAGAGTTCACCCAGACGGGTACGATCAGAGACGATGTTCCTAGACCGAGCTGCTCCGCTGCTCCGCAGGATGAGGCACAGCCAGAGCTTGGCGTTTGAAAATAGACTCGTGCCTGAGCCAAAGCCCACCATTGAACGTTTGTTTGAAGCATAGTAAGAGCTCCTTGTAACAAATACTATTAGCAAAAACTGAAACCTAAAGCAAATGTCATTATTGATTCTCTTTCTTTCTGTCAGCTTGGGCAAACAGCGTCCGGTCCTCTGTCACGTTGGGGAGACGCCCATTCCTGAGAATGGACAGGAGCAGCAGAAGCCTTCCTGCAATGAGGAACAGTCTGGAACAGCAACTCCTGACCCGGAGGAAGCCGCAGCGAGCAGTGGCTTTGTTGCAGTGAACTTTAGCCCTGTGCCTCAGGAGGCGGACTCTCAGGAGTGGGTGATGCTGGAGCTGGAGCAGGTCAACAGCTCAGGAGGAGGCAAACCTCAGGCAGCATCCCAATGCGAGGACAAGTCAGGCCCCTGTGGGGCTGAAAGAGCTGAGAATAAGTCCAATGAGCCGGATGGCGAGGCCAGTCCTGCAGTACCCAACAGCCCAGTGCTGTCACAGATGGCGGTGCCCGGCACATGGTTACTGGGCCACAGGAGGCTGCCGGGGATGCTGGGACAGATGCCTTCTGTCTTAATGGGGAGATCCCAGATGGAGCAGGTAGGATAACAAGATTTCTTTCTACTAGGACATAATGAGAAGCAGCAGGACTGATCTCAACAAATTAGTCTGAACTTTAGGTCAGCTGCACATGGAGCAAGATCCGTTTTAGGAGATATCAATGTTTTAAATGAAACTCTGAGCTTAAAACCTTTTGGAAACATGAACCTTTCTACACTAATGTTTCATGCTAAATGCAGGAATTTTACAAGTTATTATAAATTGATTTTTATGCAGTTGTGAAAACTCTACTATTAGATGTTTCTTTTGAACAATAAAGGAAAAATTAATAGAAGGTTGGATTTTAAGATTTCATCTTATTCTGTTAACTGGGATTAAAATCCAGATTTCTTTGTCAAATAAATGTGTTTTACTGTAATTAAAATTTACTGTTAACCTTTAAATTATGACATTGAAATGTGAATCTTTGTCCAACTCAATCGATCGTTTTACTTTCATTTTCAATTGGACTTAATCAAACGATGGCATCACAAAATTCAAGCAGATGCATTCCAGGTTGATCCTAGTTAGGTTTTAGTTGATTTATGAACTGCTGACACTTAAAAACAGAAATTACATGAATTCAGATAAAGAGACTCAACTAAAAATATTATAGAACTTACTTTTAAAGCTCTTCTTACAGTTTGAATAATGTCTATAACTGTTTTCAGTCCTCTTAACAGTGCACCACTCTTTCCTCTACAGAAGAATGATGAAGCACCTAGCTGCAAACCTGAGGAAGTTGCTGAGGAAGGCTTGAAGGACAGAAGGAGGTTGGACTCAGTGCCAGAGTTAATCCCTGCCAAAGGCCCTACGTCTCACCTGACCAACGACAGAGACCCAGAAAGCGATTCAGGTTTGCCTGACCGCTCCTCAGAGCCAAATCAGCAGCCTCCTGCTGACACAGCAGGGGGCGCCGTGGAGAGCACCGTCACCGTCTCATCTTCCCCGCCTCCTGCTCTGCTAAAACGAAGGGACTCCCCGTCTTCTCCGAGACTAAGTCGGATCCCGGTGAGAGATCCCAGCAATCCGCTGGACTCTCCGAGCAGGGACCCGAATGTGGAGAGACGCCACCGCTGGAGCAGCCCAGTGGTCGGCTCTCCCACACACTCTCCCTCTCCCTCTTTGTCCTGTGACAACCTGCCCTGCGCTCTGCCCAGAGACAGGCTTTCCTCGGAACGTGGCTCTAGGTCTGACTGTGTGGGAGAAGACCCCCTGTCCCTATCCTCCTCATCCGGAAGTAGAAGTAAAATCCCTCGTCCTGTCAGCGCCACGTTTCTTCCGGAGCAGCTCAGCGGAAGGTTTTTGCCTCGGCCACCTCCTGGGAAACCCCCAGTCCGTCCATGTGTGGACAGCAGGTATATAAGCTGCACAAATACCATCAAGATGAGAGTATTTCCCTCAAAATTACTATGACCCTCCAAGTGTTATTAGAATGAGGCAGGAGTTTGCTGTGGTTTACAAAGGAACAGCCTGCATCTCTGCCTGGCTGCTGGTTTTAATGTAATTTAGTTCTGGTTTGCCTGTTTCAGAAATGTGCAAATAACAGCCGATAAAATTAGAATGATTTATTTCACTCCATTAGTTTAGATATAAAGAAATAATGAACTTGTTTTCTTTGCCAACCTTAAATGCTTCTCTAGAGTGACATTCCTACAAGGGCTGAAACATTTTAGCTGACATATACTCTAAAACGTGCTATACTCTGAAACTTGTTTAGAGTACGGTAAAAATAAAGCAGAAACTGAACAGAAAACACATCAATTTTGTATTTAAGAATCAAACCTTGTCTCGGTAGGTTCGGTCTAAAACTAAAGTAGTTACATATTTATCAACAGCTGTTTTGATTCTTGAAATGATTTGAAGGAATTTACATTTCTCAAATCTCTCTCCAGACGACGGCGTCTGAGGGTGCGCGCCAGCAGCACCAGCGACGCAGACTTTCTCGCCAGCCTGACCCAGCTGATGCAGGACCGTGGCGGGATGCTCTTCAGCCCTCCTCCTCGTCCTCGCAGCTCCTCCTCCCTGCAGCGCTCTTTAAGCTCCTCCCCCTCCCGACAGGAGCTCCGTGACAGCACCGCCCTGCAGGAACGTAGCCGCTCTCCATCAAGTCTGTCGGGCTCCCCGCCCCCTCGACACCCTCAGCCGCAGGACAGGGCCTCTCCGGGGCCGGCCCAGTGGGGTCTTGGCTCCAGAGGAAAAGCTCTGCTCTATGAGGGTAAAGCCTACGGAAAATTGACTTGATGACTGAATTCACATACGATTGACTCACCCCAACCACCATGTCTGTTAGCATGTGTAAATATAACATTAACTGAAGGGAATGTACTGTATTTAATGTAAAATGTATGATAAAAATGTATTTATTTATTTATTCAGATGTGAAAAAGTGGAGAAAATGTCAAGATTGCCAACTTTACCTCTCATTTCACTCTAATCAATCTATATTTAGGACTAATGAAACCAAAATAATCATGTTTAATACTAAGATGTAAAATAAACCCAACTAACTGTAGATATGTACTATTAGCAAAAACAGCACTAAATATATAAACCATGTGTTCACTGTAGAACCACTAGAACGGTAACCAACCATGCAATCGGTTTGTGTAAATCAGCATTAATGTACAGAGCCGGCGCATGCTGCACAGACGTCATGTCCTCAGACAGCTAATCCTTGTATTTGATGAGAAGCTGCTCATTTTTTGCTTATCTTAGTGTTGTAGTGTGCTTTTACTTTTATAGGAAGATATTATCACGCTCTACCAGCTTCTAAGAATGTATGTTAAGAGCAGTATTGTAATCATGCATGAATATCCTTACATAGTTTTTTTTATTTTATTTATTTGTACAATCTGCTGAAGCATATATGTGTTTTACTGAACTGGTTCTGATTTAATTTAATGGAATATGGAATGTCTTTCAGGTGTTTGTTGAGGCGGGTGTGGTGGTAAATGGAATACTTGACCAGATATAAAAGGAAAGAAAATTAGAAACTATGTGGATCTGAATGGAAACTAAACATATTTCAATAAAGGTAGATTTGACCGGTACAGTCAATCCATTGTTCTAAGCAGAGGCGTTTTTTATATATATATATATAATGTAATGTGAATTGCTAAGATTGGAGTCTGAAATTTTAATGACATTTTATTATAATATTCAGTTAAAATAATTGAAAATCTTAGTTTTCCTGTTGATCATTGATAAGAAGCTCAAATACTGATAAATCCATTTTTTGTTCCCCCCATTTATAGAAGGCATCAAAAGGGAAAATTCACAATTTTTTTTTTTTAAATGCATCGACTAAAATTATCTGTTTGATGGGATGGAAAAATCATATAAGGGTTTAAGAACATTTGCTTTCATGCATAAACAGGATAATCCTGAAACCTTTATTTCCTGCTGGATTCAAAGCTACCTCTGTCAAGACACCAGCAGCTTTTTCCCCTTTATTTTTATGGTAAATTATTGAAAATATTTAAAAATTAAACCACAGTGGCTTTATAAAGAAAAATCACTTAGAATATCAATAAATTATTCCAGTAATTCAGCTGAAAAAGTTAGACACATTTATAGATTTGGAACGCAAAGTTGTTTATTTTATTTTTTCTTTTCACTTTTACTATAATTTATAGCTTCAGAAACTCACAACAAGGCTTTTAGTTAGAAATATAAAATATTACTGAAGGATCATAAAAGATTTTGAGTGCAGAAATGTTTGCCTACTAAAATATGTCGAGCTGTGATACCAGAGGGAAGATAGCAGCTCTACTGAGGCTCTGCCTTTACCATCCAGAGCCGTGATTTACAAACATGCAAAATGTACACATCTGGAAAGAAGGCAAAAAGATAGAAGAGGATTAGATGCTTTGAATATATAATATTTGCGTTTTGTATTAAACTTAACTGATATATTTATTTATAGAGGAGCACCTTGGAATACACTGTAAAAAGTATTCCTACCCCATCAGAAATGTTCTGTTTTAGCAAGTTGCTCATAGTTAACCAAGCGTTAATATCTAGGATAACTTTGGCAAATACAAAATCCAGTTTTCCTTAGAATCAAATATATCCAAAACCAAATCTTTTGAGGAAAAGTAAACAGCAGATATATTTGGGCTTTACACCAATCTGGTGAAACAGTACAAAAATCGTATTAACAGTCAATCAAGTAAAATATAGATGATTTTGGTCCTTGATAAAATTGTTAAAAAATGACTGTTCTGCTCAACTGCCAATGTAACAAAGAGCATATCAAAATACGTTAAAAGCAAGCAGCAAACTCTTGTGCAGGGAGAGATCTAAACCCTTTGAATATTCGATGGTTGTAGCACTTCAAGGGCGACCAGTGTCAGATCCATGTTGATAACCTTTAAGGTTTGTCATGCGGTTTAGAAGAGAGGTGCAGACTGTCTGGGGTCATCTGGCAACACGCTGATGGAGTCCTCTGCCTTTCCACACAGCATGCAGAGCATGGTGTACTCCTGCATCACACAAAACAGATACACAAGATCCTCTGAGCAAATCTGTGGAACACTGCCAGAACAGTAAAGTAATCTAACACGATACCTGATATTCGTCTACAACGGAGAAGGTGTACTCGTGTCTGGCGATAACGTGGTCGCAGTTTTTGCAAACATCTGGAAAGAGATCAGTGAAATTATTCTCAAAGTGCAGATGATGGAGCCCAATGAGACAGCCTGACTGAAAGAAATTGGACAAAGTCTAGATGATCTGTAAGGGCCTCAGATGTTTGTAAGGGAACAGAGTACACATACAGCCACATGAAGATACTGGGCTAAGTTGTGGAGGGTGAGGTCATAAAATAACCGTTTTTTCAGCACTGATCAGCTCAGGGAGGGCGATTGTTAACCAAACAAAGATGAGTAAAACTATGACCTGTACGGAAGTTACGCTTGGTGGAAAACTAGTAGTACGTTACCCTGAACATACTATCCCCAACCAGAGGTGTCAAATAACTAAGTACAAATACTTTGTAACTGTACTTAAGTACACTTTTTAGGTATCTATACTTTACTCCATTACTTATTTTTCTTCCTACTTCTGACTTCTACTCATTACATTTTTCACACAAGTATCTGTACTTTCTATTCCTTACATTTTTAAAACAAACGTTACTCGTTACTCTTGGCTTCGTTTAATGTTTATGAATATTTATTTCACGTCATGTGCGCCATCCAATGCAGATCATGTGCTCCATCCACATCTAGTGAAAACTAGTGTAATTGGAGGAGTCATATAACGCAAACACTCATTGGTTAGCTAAAGGAAATCATCAGAAGAAGGTGTTCTTCAAACTGCAAACGTGAATTGTCTATGCCATGCTACAATTTTGGATTCAGAAAAAGATGTTGAAATGTCTGAAAGGTCGGACACAGGCGAGAGCGTATCGGCAGATGGAGACCAACAAGACCTCCCTCATCCTTGGCCCTATCTCAAAATTTTTTTCCAAATAGTCGAAAAATTGAGCTTTCAATTCATATAGTGGCATCTGGCTGTTTTTTTTTTAAAGGTTACTTTATACTTTTATACTTTAAGTAGTTTTAGGAGCACATACTTTTTCACTTTTACTCGAGTAAAGAGGTCAGGTTGATACTTCAACTTTTACCAGAGTGTTTTTAAACTTAAGTAACAAATGTGTGTACTTTTGACACCGCTGTCCCCAACATGAAACACGGCGGAGGCAGGCTCATGCTATGGGGATGTTTTCCTCAGGCACAGAGAAGCGGTTCATGAGTAAAGAATCTATGCTAGAACCTAAAAATGTAATATTTGCATAAAGAAAATGTAACTACCAAGCATCTTTTCAAACATTAAAGATTCGTTGTAAAACCTAATCTAAAACGTTGCTATAAAAGTTTACTCTTTCCCTACATATTTGCACTGTTTTATGTTTTGTCATCACATTAAATCGATAAAAAAATAAGTTTTTTTTTTTAGTTTAAAGAGACTAAATACAAACACAGCTTCAACCAGGACTGTTGCAGTCTAGAGGTAATGTGAATAGAACAGACACTAACGGTCATATGTGACGAGTTCCTCCCCATCTTCATCCTCGGTGGCCTTGTTGCTGATCAACACGAAGTCTCTCTGATGACAGCTCGCACAGCCCAGATAGTTCATCAGGTAAGAGCCGTTCTCCAGACAAGTGTTACCCTAAAAAATGTGTCCACATATAAATACAGTTTAAAGTTACTATCAAAGATATGTCAGCAGTCTCGTCTTACCCGGTCTGGATACTCTTTATGCACACAACCGTTGCACATTTTGACCTAAAAATATGTCCAGTAAGACCTGAAAAGCTTTCACAGCAACACGCCCAAAACAGCTAAATTTCCTTCTTTTTCTTCTTCTATTGTGCTTTATGGTAGTTTACAGACTATGTGTATTACCGCCATCAACTGGATGGAGATGTAATTCAGAAAAAAAAAAAGTCCTATATATCTTCAAATCTTTAAAAACAAAAAGGCTAAATTAAATACATACTTATACACTCACACACATAAATACTACATCCTCTCATCTAATTTTGTGTCTTTTAAAGGTGCTCAGTGCTTAATAAAATAACTGTACACTTTCCAGTTCTTTACTTTTCAGCAAAATTTCTTCCTTTTCTTCTTTTTTTAAAAAGCTTCTTCTTCTTTATGGAATGGTGCTTTACTGCCACCAACTGGTATAAAACCAAAAAAAAAAAAAAAAAAAAAAAAAAAAATGTACCGGATAGAAAATGGTATCGTCCTCTTAATTGCATTGATTAATGTAAGATAATGAAAAACAATTACATAACACTTATCTCTTGAGTTCTTTCTAAGAATTTATTTTAAATTCTTTNAAATAACTGTACACTTTCCAGTTCTTTACTTTTCAGCAAAATTTCTTCCTTTTCTTCTTTTTTTAAAAAGCTTCTTCTTCTTTATGGAATGGTGCCTTACCACCACCAACTGGTAAAAAAAAAAAAAAAAAAAAAAAAAAAAAAAAAAAAACCCAACAAAACCAAAAGATTAAAATCCTCTTAATTGCATTGATTAATGTAAGATAATGAAAAACAATTACATAACACTTATCTCTTGAGTTCTTTCTAAGAATTTATTTTAAATTCTTTTTCATGGCGGTTGTCAAGCAACTTATTGATGTGCATTACCGCCATCTACTGGAAAGGAGTGTGGATTGGGACGATATATATAAATTCTCCCACAAAAAAATAATAATAATAATAATTAAGTTAATACATCTTATATTCTTTCAATCAATTTCGTTTTAAGGTAATTCATTAAATAAATAAAAACAATTAGAAGTAGAAAGTTTGTCCAAAATATTTAAAACAGACTAACAAAACATGTTTTACTGTCTCTTCTAGAAAACAAAAATCACAATTTCCTGTTGGATATTTTCCCCATTTTAAATATTGTACCTTGTATGATCAAAACGTAATCTGGATTGTACCAACTTTTCTTTGAATACTGTAAAGCCACCTTCCAGTTCTGTCTCTTCCGCGGGAGCCTGTTGATTCGATCTATAAACTATCCAAAATGAGAACGTCGCGCTAACGTTTATAACTGGTTCCATCCTCATGTTTTGTAAATCTAACTGGGTTGACTTCCGGCGCAGCCTTTTTTGGAAGTGGTGAACGATTGGTTGACGTCGATGGAACGTAGCATACGTAGCCAAACATGGCGGCGTAAAGAAACAGAAGCATTGGCGTTTAACAGACATGTGAAATTGGTCAGGTATTACCAATACTTATAAAAGTATTTGACATCACGTTTCGACATTTGTATAAAGCGAAGCTGATGCAACTTTAGGTAAATGTTTTTAATGTATTCTAGCGTGGTATCTGAATCGTCTGTAGATGTAAAAGATTTTGCATGTAAAAACTCAAGAGTTCTGACTAAAAACCACGTTGTCATGAGTTTGTTTTTTAAAAAAAATCTAATTTGAAGATGAGATTTTTTTTTCTTCCAGATATAGCTTGCTGTAAAGATTGATTCTGTTGTAACATTGGATTCATATTTAGATCCGTGTAAATATTGAGGGGAATCTGGTTGTTACTTGTTTAGAAATGGCAGACCTACAATCCAAACAACAGGACGTGCAAAAACAAACGGTGAATCAGAAACATCCACGATCCTCTAAGAAGTTGAAAAGAAACTTCTGCATGTTGTGTCGCAAGTCCTATTTAAAAAGGGTAGGTTCCTGCAAATGCTATCAATTTATGTTGAAATGTTTTTAAAACATCTAATATTATTATTTTCCAACTGTAGGAAGGACAGGATCATATGCACAGCATGCAGCACCACACTGAGCTGGAAGCGGCGTTGGGCAAGTAAGTAGGGCTATTAACAATGAAACACAATTTGTCCTGCATCCCTGATCTCTAAAGAGAAGTTTATCTATTTTTTTACTGTATTTATGATGCAACACAAGGGAATCCAGAAATGAATATCATTTGAAGGGGAGTGATGTCTTATGCAAGTCTACGAAAAATATGGAATTAGATTTTTAAGTTTTCAACCCCTGTATTATTATGGTAAAATATTTGCATTTCGAGGCTTTTACCTTTAACCATTATATATAATTTATACCCGGTCATTTTTTAACAAGTCTATGTAAAAACTGAAAACTATAACACAGCATAAAGTGATAATGACCTATGGAAGCCTTTATGGTCTGTCTATCTTATCTTTGGAAATCTAATGTCTAAAAGCTGGGGAAAAAGTATATTTTGTGATATCTGATGTTTTATTTCTTCCTTATATACACAGAGATGCCTTGCACAGCTGCCAGGCATGCCAGATCAATTCTCTGAGTTTGAATGAATATGCCGATCACATCCTAACATCTCAGCACCAGAAAAGGTTTCAGAAGCTAAAAAAGAGTAACGCTAAGCCTGTCCCTCTGTGCAAGAGTCTAAACCCTGTGACTATAAAGAGCATCCTGACGAGGAACAAGGAGCTAAAGAAAGAGGAGTAAGACTTTGCTTTGCAATGAACTAATGATCTGTTGCAGATCAATTATTGTGTTTACTTAGCTTAGCTTCCTTTTTATATATCTATACTGATTGAACAATTTGTATTTCTAGGAAGAAAGCCATGAGGAAGAATAAAAAGAAACAAAAGCAGAGCGCTGGGGAAAAGCGTGCAAATAAACAACATCCTGGTGTCCAAAATAGGAATATTGACCCAAAAACAAAGATGCTATATAAATCCAAACAATTGCAAGCCGGAGCTCCAAATCAGTGGGCTCAAACGCCCCGCCCAGGAAACGACCACGGTGTCATTCTAAATAAAGAGAACAAAATTTACCGGAATCCTCCTCCTCCTCCATACAGACCATTCCTGGATCAGCAATGGAACCCTCCTTATCAGCCGAGAGGACCTGTGGGTCAACCTCATCCTTACCATTATGGCCGGCAGCAGCATATCCATGGTTGCTATGGCTACAACCAACAACACCAAATGAAGGCCAAAAGGTTCCAGATGGGTTCATATAACTCTCAAAGTGCTTCTGCCAACTTAAAACAAGCAATGCCTGCAATCAGCCAAAGCAACTCCAACCAGAAGAATCCTGCACTTGATGGTTACTTTACTGGTGATCAACCCCCTCAGAGTGGAGCCATTAGCTTTGATCACAACCAAGCTGAGAAAGTCAACCAAGCTCCACCAAACCACCGGGAAACGGACCCCAATCAGCCTGGAAGTACAAACAGTTCAGCTCCAGGGGATTCCGAAAACAAATCTAGTAGTCCAGCTCCTATACAAGATGTTGACATCAGTGCCATGTTGAAGCAAATCAGGAGAGCGCTTGGCGTCAGGGAGCCGTGCCGGGCGGACCGAGAAGCCCGACGGCAGACTGAAAATGTTCAAACTGAGCATCGGGATACAGAAAAACAAGACAACGCCGAGCAGTCAGCAGCAACTCCAGCTAATACCGATGCTCTGGCCAGCAACTGTGCTCCTCCAGCTGATGCTGGTGTTTCCTTTTCCACCATTCCTCCTCTTAAGGGGAAACTGTCAACTTTTAAAGCCACACAAGAAACTAACCAAACAAAGAGTCAGAAGCTAAAAGATCGCCCAAAGAATGATGACAAAAGAAAATCTCTGGAGGCCAGCAATTCTCTGCCCTCAGTCAGCGGATGCACAGTGGAACATAATCCCCTCCTGAATAAGCAGCTTCACATACCTGGAGTCCCTAACAAATTGAGTTGGACTGAGATGTACGATAACATGAAAAGGAAAACCTTAAAAGGCAGACCCCGGTGAGGAAATTCACCTGGTATGATGGGTTTAGTTATTGCTCTTCAGAATCTATTTCAATCTCTTCTTTCCTTGTACAGGTTTGGAATCCAGTTGGGAGTCCAGCCGACAGACACGGGAGGTCCTGCACAGGACAGTGACCTGCCTCTGTCTGAGGGTTTCCATTGGGAATCGATACCTGGAAGCCCCTCAGTCATGCCTCCTGTTCTACCCTCTTCACATGCTGATCATCTCAGTGAAGCGCAGACAGATTCCCAGACGCAAAATTCTCGAGGGCAGCCGGATGTTGCTCAGCCAGGCTGCAGCAGCAAGACGGCGATGCAAATTTCTATGAAGGTGGAACCAAATCTGGAGGGTGAGAATGAAGATTTAAGCAGCAACAGCAATGCTAATAAAAGGCCAAGGAGTATGCTAGAAGTAAGTTGGACTTTAAGATGCAGTATCCACTTTCTTGATCTATTTGTTTTATTTAATAGCAGTGGAACTTAATTTGGGGGTGTTTTGCAGGAAGACGACATTTCCCCCAAACAGAGGAAAAGAAAATCAAAAAAGGACAGTCCAGGTACTTAAGATTCTTCTAGGGTCGAGAGTAATCCTCATCTAATAGTGTTATGATAAATGGAGATGAAAGTTTGCTGGTTGACAAACAGAAAAAGCAAAACAGAAGGTTGCAAAATAAACTCTTGAAACGGAGTATTATGGCCAGGCTAGAGATTTTTTTTTTTTTCCTATTTCGAGAATAAAGTCGTAACGTTGTGATAATAAAGTCATAAAATTACGAGAATAAAGTCGTAACATTATCAGAATAGCCGTAAAATTACAAGAATAAAGTGGTAACATTACAAGAATAAAGTCGTAATATTATAAGAATAAAGTCACAATGAGAATAGTCATAAAATTACGAGAATAAAGTTGTAACATTATCAGAATAGTCGTAAAATTACAAGAATAAAGTGGTAACATTACGAGAATAAAGTCGTAATATTATAAGAATAAAGTCACAATGAGAATAGTCATAAAATTACGAGAATAAAACGTAACTTTATCAGAATAGTCGTAAAATTACAAGCATGAAGTGGTAACATTACGAGAATAAAGTCGTAATATAAGAATAAAGTCGCAATGAGAATAGTCATAAAATTACGAGAATAAAACGTAACATTATCAGAATAGCCGTAAAATTACAAGAATAAAGTGGTAACATTACAAGAATAAAGTCGTAATATTATAAGAATAAAGTCACAATGAGAATAGTCATAAAATTACGAGAATAAAACGTAACTTTATCAGAATAGTCGTAAAATTACAAGAATAAAGTGGTAACATTACGAGAATAAAGTCGTAATATTATAAGAATAAAGTCGCAATGAGAATAGTCATAACATTACGAGAATAAAGTTTTATTTTATGACGACTCTTACAACAAGCACTTTCTTCCCTAAAATGAGGAATGCCGAGCATCGTGAAGTTATACTTTGGCATCTGTTTGACAATTAAGGAAATCTTTTATCACCAACATCAAATTGGGCAGAATATCAAAGTGGACTTGGGGTGCTGAGCTGGTTGGCCTTCATATGCTGGTTGGAGGTCGAAGCTTTCTTTCTGAAACGGTTTGTGGTATGATGACTTCATTCTCATAACATTATGACTTTATTCTTGAAAAAAAAAATGAATGGGAATAAAACATTTATTTCTCCTTACAGTTTCCCACAGAATCTTATAGAACATTAAACACTGTAGAGTCCCTACAGAGCAGTGCAAACATATGCAACTTGATTGAACAGATTTCCTATTTGGATGAGAATTTAAAAAGTAACGCAGAATATGGGAAAAAATATTTGTAGTTTTTGCTTCTTTGACTCCTTCCATCTTGTCTTTTTATCTTGAATTCTTTTTAATTATAGCCTGACTTTATTTTTATTATTTATAATACATTTAATCTTGACTTGGTGTTGATTGTAAAAACAGATTAGATATATATACAGAATACAGGAGTATTCTATAGTCTATAGTTATATACAATATACTTTATACAATATACTTTATACAATATATAATATATAGCATTATATACAGTAGACTGTGTGTTAATGTAATGCAGGAGGACTGAAGATGCTACGTTGGTGTAGCTAGGTCCTGAACAGGGGAGGGAGAGAGGCAGTGTCAATGGGGTCTCTGGGCCTTGTTGATAAGGCTGGTAGCAGATGGGAAGAAGCTGTTCTGGTGGCGTGAGGTTTTGGTCCTGATGGACTGCAGCCTCCGGCCAGAGGGGAGTGACTGAATCAGTTTGTGGCTGGGGTGCGAGGGATCAGTGACAGTCTTCCTTGCACACCTCAGAGTCCTGGAGAGAGGGAAGATTGCAGCCAATCATCTTCTCTAGACTGGATTAAAGTAGTCTGTTAAATTGTTTTGAGTAAAATGCAGTAGTTTTGACTCTAGTTGAATGGTTTATGAACATTAATGAAAACATTGGTTTGTCAATTTGCATCTGAAATAATAGTGTGCTGTTCATTTTGTAAAACAATACTTGATGTTAACTGCATCAAGTATTGTTGCTGGTGCTGGTTTACAGAGTAGTTGATGTTTACTGCAGAGATTTTTTTCCAATTTCTGTGCAACAAGTCTGGATAATATTTATTTAACATTGGGCATATATAGATAGAATCTTTTAGAGTTACTTCATAGAAACACGACGAAGAAATCTAACCTCACTCCGTTTGAGCCAAAAGCTCACTGAAAGTGGTCTGAGTAGAAGCAAAAAGCTGCTTTTGATATTGCAGACCAGAATCAGATGGACCAGCTGTTAGCTGTCTCACTGAAGGAGGACGAGCTGAGCCACTCGCTGCAGGATCTGGACAAGGCGCTGATTCAGGCTCGCAACGCACTGCAAGCTGCATACGCAGAGGTCCAAAGACTGCTGCTTCTGAAGCAACAGGTCCCACCAGCTGCTGATCTCTGTACCATTCTACTTCTTTGCTTTCATGACTATCAGAGATGCTAATTTAATTATTTCCCCTTTTTTTTAGTTTACAGCTGAGGTCAACAGCCTGAGAGCGAAGCGTATTGAGATTCTGCAGGGAATGCAAGGTAAGATCGTCTAAATATTTTCATGGAGTGGGGATTATACCCACAGAAGTGATCCCAAAACTGAGACTTCTTTTACCAACAGAGCAAGGAAATATTTTGGCTCTTCAAATGCTCCCTGCAACATGGTCTCTGTGGCATCAATGTATTTATGAATAAATTGAAAATTTGAAATGTCTGCATTTCATATATGCATTTATCACAATGTTAATAAGTTTTTTGTTAACTGTCTAATGGAAAAAATGGGGAAGGAGCCCAACTTCTACACCAAGATGTTATTCTAGTTATAAAAACAGAGGAGAGAGCAGCATCATTTCAGGCTGATTTGCTCCTTCCATTTAAGCCTCCACACTACGAATCAAAATAAATTAGTAATTGATAATTGTGCTTTATTAAAGAGAGTATTTATCATCTCTATCAGAAGGATACTCGCGAGGCAATCCAGCAGAGAGCGCCTCCACCTTCTCTCCTGGCGCTGCATCCACCGGATCCTCGACTCTCTTCTCTCCCTCACTGAGCCATCCTCCGTCTGCAGCAGCTTTCATCCCCCCAGCTTATCCCGCTGGCCTCGCTCTGCCAGGTGTGTCGCTAAAGCAAGAGGTGATTCACGCAGTTGCGGCTGGACAGACGAGTCAGCAGTTCTTACCCACCGCTGAGGGTTCCACCTCAACACCTCCACTGCTTCCTGAATCATCGGCCAGGGATGGTTTGAAGAGTGTAAAGACGAAGATTTTGGACAAAGAAATGGAGCCTTCGGATTTCGTTGAAGGGACTGAAGAAAATGGAAGGAGAGAACAAGATCAAGGAAATGGGCCTTCAGGTGACAAGAAAAAGAAGAAAAAATCCCCGCATGTGGACGATGAAGGCAGCGAGAGCGACAGCTCAGTGGAGGTGGTCAATCCCTCTAACCAGGAGATCATAGATATTGAAGAATTAGAATATGAACACTCAACCCAAATAGATGCTAAAGAACAGCCGCAGGATCCTCAGACGTCTGCAACTGCGGATTTCAGAATTGCCAGCACACAAACGTCTCAGCAGTGTGAAACAGAGAGGTGAGGTGCGATCGATTGGCTGAAGTGAACCTGAGCTTCGTCTGGATCTGCTGCTTTATCTGCCTTTTGTTTCTTTAATCCCACAGTAAACATAAGCCGGAAGTTCATCCGAAAGACAATCCCAATCCGCCTGAAGGTGAGGGTATTTTTTATTTTTTTAGCTTTCTCATATGAAGAAACACTGTTCCTGAACCTGTTGATATTTCAGCATCCGTGGAGGAAGACGAGCCATCTTTAGGAACATTTTCCAGCCACACCGGCCCCGTCAACGGCCTTCAGATCCACAACGGTCGCCTGTACACCTGTTCAGGAGACAATACGGCCCGGGCCTACAGTCTGGTGGTATGTTGGGAATTTAAAAATGGCCTTCTGCAGGGTATTCTGGTTAGACATCAACAACAACAAAAAACAAAAAAAACATATTTGTACTTTTTCTTTCATACAATAACTGACTTTTTTCACAAGCAAACACTGTGTGATGTAGTACGCAGTGGGATGCATTTCTGTGGTTCCTAGAAATCAGCTGTTAATTTTGTTTTCATTGATCCAGACTAAAGAATGTGAAGCAGTGTTTGGGGGTCACACCAATAAAGTCAACTGTCTGCTGGTTTCATCTCCACCCAACATGCCGACACGGCTCTACACCGGATCCAGTGACCAGACCATCCGCTGCTACAGCATAAAGGTTCACGCCTCTCTTTAAAACAATGAATGCCACCTTAAATTGATCTTTCCTAAACAAGCTTTTGTTTATTTCTTCATTTGTAGAGCAACAAGTGCCTTGAGCAGATCTCTCTACCAGACAGGGTTCTGTGTTTGCACATAGCCTGGAAAATTCTGTATGTCGGGCTCGCCAACGGATCCGTCATGAGCTATGACCTGAAGGCAAGCAGCCATTTTACATCCCCTCTAAAACCATTTGAGATTGATGTTTCTTAGTTTTACCTCTGCTGCCATTTCCTCATGTAGACTCTGAAGGAGCTGGACGTGTTGGAGTGTCACGGCCCACGAGGGGTGAGCTGCCTCGGCACCTCTCAGGAGGGCGCCAGGCGGCTGCTGCTGGTCGGGTCATACGACAGCACCATTAGCGTTCGTGACGCCAAGAGCGGCCTGCTGCTGCGGACGCTGGAAGGTCACACCAAGACTGTGCTCTGCTTAAAGGTGAGGAAACACATCATCTATGGTCTAATTAGGCTCTGATAACCGCCCTGATAGACCCAGGATGAAAACTAATGTTTTAAGGATTATTTCATCTTATTTAGACTTGGACAAACTTTATTATAATCTTCTTTGCACAGGGTGTATAATAAAGGAAATTTTGTTGCATGAATGAGCAACTTCCAACAGTGAAATGAATATTACCATTTATAAAGTGCAGCAGTGATCAAGAATGTAAACCTTATAGGAGGACAGGAAAACCAGTTTAAAGTAATGGTGCAAAAGGCATTAATATGGAAGATTCAGTGCAGTGCAAATGAGATATGGTGCAAAATGCAGTAGAACATTGGCCCAGTCCCATTTCTCTCACTTGCACTCATTTTGGACCCTAGCACTCAGTTTTGCACATTCGCATGTAAGGTTAGTGTGTCCCAATAATTTTAAGAGCTATGGGGAAGTGCCCTTCAACCCTTAAAATGATCCCTTCAGACTGAGGCAGGTCAAGAGCTGACTTGGAATGAAGTGGCATCCCAGAACTCATTCAGTGAAAGGAAAAATGTTGAAAAGAACTGCACAAATGTAAGTATATGTAAAAATATATATATGTTAGGGGATATCTTACTTAGACACACTTAGGTACAACAGAATTGCTTACTGTTGTGTTAAAACATGATTATTGCAAAATCACTATTTTTCGTAATGCTCAAATCTACCTAGAGTTTTTTTTCTTTTTACTTAAAATAGGATGATTCTGACCGCGGTGGGGTTGGTTGGAGGTTGGTTTTTCTGGCTTCACGGGGTCAGCAGGATCTGGCTCGCAGTTGGTCCGATTGGGGGACTCCGATTTTGGCCGGCGTCTCTCAGCTGCTCTGGGACCCGCTGGCCGGGGTCGGGGTCCCTCGGGCGGATCGGTCGGGGGCTGGATCCCGTTGGCTGTGCTGGGCTTTAGTGTCCAGTGTCCGGCTTCTAACTTGACCGCAGTATGATTATGCATGGCAGCTTTTAACAAAATCATGTTATCTCCATTTCTATATTGACATTGAAATTGCAACGGTCCGTATAGCAGCATAGACGGTATAACGTTATGCATAATTGTCATCGGGTTTGTTTACAGCACAGCACGCACACGGTAACTGTCATAAGGCATGATATTTTTTTTTTTAGGTTTATGAGTAATCTCAGTAGTTCCTGGGACAATCCATATGAAAAAATAATTCTAGAACATGAATGCAACCCATTGTCTCAATAAATGATTCAACATATGGTAAATGGATTAATCAGTTCTGCAGATTTCCTCTCTGTTGGTTGGCCACACAGAGAAATGTCATCAGCGCCCAAGGAATAGGAAAAATAATGACTGGAGCCAGCATTTCCAAACATGTAGGAAGACAGGGGAAAAAAACACACCGAAGACTTTTTTATCTTTTGATTTATATATATCATGTATACGGGAAAATATCTATACAATATTTATAGAAGAAGAGCCAATTATATTACTGTAATTTCAAGTACATTTAGGAAAAAAAGGCAGTGGATTTGCAAAACCTCAAGTGCATTTGAGGGCGAATAAAGTTAAGATTTGAGATTAATTGATTAGGATTGGCAGGGGGAACGATTTACTGTGGCCATGCATGCCAAAAAAATGCTGACGTGAGTGCGTTCTTACGGCTGCCAAGCGCCCCAACATCAGGCTGTTTCCTATAGCGATACCTTTAATGGATAATATGTGTTGCTATGTGTTTGTTATTGTATTTGGTGCCAAGAAAATACAGTCCATTGAGAAACAATTTGGGGGTGACAGTTGGAGTAAATTGTGATGATTTAAATAATTATTAGAGTTAATTGGGGATGCACTGTATAATTGATTTATATTCCTTGTATCTTATTAGAAACTGATATTTCATCAAAAAGTTGTCATAGCCAATTAAATACCTTTATTTTCTATGCTTGCTCATAAATGGACTTTTTACGTTTTGTAATACATTTGTTTTATTAAATGATCCTCCCCGCTGTTCTCACCACTCTTCTCACCTTCTTCCAGTCTGAGGCGCTGCAGCCTCCACACCACACAGTGAGACAGCTGGTCAGAACGCTCTCCATGGTGCTTCTGTAGAAGGTGGTGAGGATGGGTAGGGGCAGGTGGGCTCTCCTCATCCTGCGCAGGAAGTACAAACGATTTTCTGCCCCTTCGACCAATGAGGTCAAGGGGAGTGGCAGCCAGATGGTTAGGGCATAAAGCTTTGAATCCTGAGCATCTGGGTTCGAGGCCCACTCCCACAGATTGCCACTCTGCGTCTCTGAGCAGCATTGCTGCCCCCCTCAGGACACTGGCTTGTGACATTTCATCTGTGTGCATTTTGTATAAGTTAGGCTGTCGTTGGACATAAGTTCCGGGCTGGTTATGAATGCTCTATGTATACGCCCAAAATTGAAAAAATACATAGAATGTTCAGCATATGCCAGCGTTCTAGAAGATTCTGGACAGCCAGGCAAATGCTGGCTAAATGGTCAAATTGTGACTGGGGCTTGTAACTAGAATTTGAGGAGTGTTATGGTGCCTCTTGTGGGTACATTTGCAGCATCCTTTCTTTTGTTTTTTCCACTTCTTTTTGTCCTTCATAAGAAAAATCGTTTGCTGTCAAGCATCTGTTGCTTTTGAATAAAATTGTCCTAGTTTGTTGGGTTAAGTCGTCCTCTTCTGTTCTTTCAGGTGGTAAATGATCTGGTTTTTAGCGGCTCCAGTGACACATCTGTTCACGCCCACAACATCCATGTAAGTCCTCCAGCTTAGACCGGAGGTTTCATGATGAAGAAAAAAGATTCAGATGAATTAATGTGCAGTCAGTATTCTCTGTATTGGTTATGCTTCAATCTATGCTCTTTTTAGACGGGTGAGTTGGTTCGGATCTACAAGGGTCACAGCCATGCAGTAACATCCATCGTCATTCTGGGGAAGGTGATGGTGACGGCCTGTCTGGATCAACTTGTCCGTGTTTATGAGCTGCAGGTATTGATGACGTCCATCAGCATTTTGGAATACCACTTATTTACTTGCAGCTCTGAATCTGTTTGGTTTGTTTCTGTAGTCGCATGATCGTCTGCAGGTCTACGGGGGTCACAGTGACATGGTGATGTGCATGGCTGTGCACAAGAGTGTGGTAAGTGGTTACACTAAATGAGAACATTTCAATCAATTATGGGTTTTCCGTGTAGAAAATAAAAACATAGATACTGTCAATTGTTTCACAGATCTACACAGGCTGCTATGACGGCAGCATTCAAGCTGTAAAACTCAACCTGATGAAGAACTACCGCTGCTGGGTAAAAACAGGAGAGGATCAGGAGTTTTTAACCTGCCTGTAGCTACTCTTTTGTTGTTCTCTCTGATTGTTTTTGTCCTCTCTTCAGTGGCAGGGTTGCTCCCTGATCTTTGGCATTGCAGAGCATCTCTTTCAGCACCTGGTTAGAGAACACAGCAACCCGAATTTGCAGACAATCAAATGTCGCTGGAAGGAGTGCAACCAATTTTTCAGCACACAGCAGTCAGTCAGACAGGTGAGCCTTTTCTTAATGTTGTGCCTAAAAATGTCAGCCTCTTCCGTCTGTTAAGCCTAAACGGCACTTAAAGCAAGCGGATCTGGAAGTTTGCATTCTATTATGGTGTTTTCTGCAAGCTTGGAAGACATGGAAACATCCTTGCAGAAGTGTTGATCCTTTGTAAACTTTGTCACATTGCAAACACACATTCAGTGTTTCATGAGGATTTAGTAGTTAAAGGTACAGTGGAGGATTTATACAAATATTCGAAAGACCTGCCCCCTCCACTTAAAAAAAAAAAATGCACATGCACAACCCTGTACCCACTCCCAAGAACGTCAATTAAACGCATGTGAGAGCATGCATGAGCCCATTTCTCTGTTTCAAAAGTTGCTGTTTGCATCGCTCTTACAAGCTTACTTTCCAAAAAAAGATTTGCAATTTTTCCACTATGTCAAACTCGCCACCGGTAATTGAAAATGGAAACGAGCCTTACGTTAACATATCACCAGAATGATTGACAATTAGAAGGACCACTTATTTGGATGATCCCCCTGGATAAAGAACCTCCTCTACTCTATCTTTTAATATGGACCAGAGTTTTGGTATCCCTGGAGAAGCTGCAGACGTTTAAAGGCCAACTAGGAGAATGTACTCCACATATGTCGATTAGTTCAGCACCCTAAAAACTTGGCCTTTAACCAAGAGTAAAGCCTGTTAAGTTAACACTTAGATTTGCTATAAATGGGATTGTGCAATTAAGAGAGAATGTGTTGAAAGCATAAAACTGCTATCTGGAGGAAAATGCGTGAGAAGCAGTAAAAGACCAGAGCAGTGGTTTACTAGCCTCGTGAGACCATCCTGATCTCGCGAGCTTTCAAGATTTCACTCGCTAATCAGTCTGGAGACTCTCCGTTGAAGAAAATTTGGAGCCGTTCACCAAACGAACGTCCAATCAGCGTTGGCTTTGAGGCGGGTTGAGGTGTGACGCAACGAGAAGCGCGACAGTACAGTCTAAAGAACATGGCGGCTTCAGCCGATAAAACTAGCGTTAGCGTGGCTATCGAGCAAGTTTTATCGGAATTACAGAGTATTTCTTCACTGAAAGAAGAGCAAAACACTACTCTGGAGGCTTTTCTCAGAGGAAAAGAGGTTTTTGCTCTTCTCCCGACTGGTTTCGGCAAGAGTTTGATCTATCAATTGGCTCCTCTTCGTCGTCGCTCTGTTACGTCATATGCTTCGTTGATCTGATTGGTTTATTTGGCCCGTCTATCACCAACATAGGCCAATTAGCTAACCAGTATTTTCGCCCCTTCCCAAAATTACTTCTACGGAAGGTTTCCAGATGGATATGCAGAGCAAATCCATCTGGCGGAGTCAGGTTAGTGGTTTAATATAGGTAAGGTTATTGTAACCTGGTCTCATGATGGCCCCAGGTCCATGTTGGATGGTCCTCCTTGACTGAATAGCTTCAGTTTTATTGATCCTCTTTATGGTCTCATTCAACTTTTCATGGGGGTTCCAACTCAAACAACAATGTACTGCTGATCTGTGTCTGCAGAGGGGGCGGGGACGTCTTTTTGTTCACTGCGACACACACGTAGATGACCTAGTTTCACAGTATAAATCAGCCTTAACCCAACTGACACATTAGCCCTAAACCTAAACATTAGCAAAATAGAATGCAAGGACCTGCAAAATGTCCTCATTTTGCAGCAACTGGTCCACAATTTGATGGTGAAATTGGAAAAATGGTCCTAGACAGGTACACACACACTCACACACACCCATTCATACTCATGTTTTATTTTCTGTTACTGTTGAACTAAGTGGATCCCTCCCTGTAACTGATTGACACTCAGTCTCCCTTATTCAACCCATTAACTAAAGTTTTATGTGGTTTAGATTCAGATAAATACTTTTCAATACTCTTATACAAAATACTTAAAATTATTTTACTGTTTTTTGTTTTTTAGGTTTAAGCATATTAAATATTCATTATTTTCCATCTTGTGAATTTTAGCATTTCTCACTCCTACAAATATGCTTTTTTATTTAAGATATTGTTTTAGGCTTTCTTTTATATATGGTTTTTGTTTTTATTCATCTTAATAGGTTATCTGTTTTACACGTTTAATTGTGTGTGCCTTTGTTTCCAATGTTTAAAAAATGGAAGCAGTTAAGGCTTTTTTTTCATCAAAAAAACATGCACACCCTAATTAGAAACTTAATCATTGTAAAACTAGATATTCAGTATTTTTAGAAGCAAAGTTAAAAACCAAGCATTTATTCATCATCTTCTTTACATCTAGTGGCTTTGTAAGTTGTTCAGTTATGTTTTTTTTGTTTTTTCTTTGCAGGAGCTGCCTGAACACATGCAGATTCACATCAACTGTGACAGCAAAGTCCAGCCATGACGGGAAGGGAGTTGCAGCTCTGCAGAAGATGATGAATTCAGTGGGGGGGTTTCTTTCTTGCCATGAACACAGCACCTGTTAAAAACCCCAGAACAGATTCAGGGTTTAAATAATCACATCAGGCCTTTTCATGTGAAAATCAGCAGCGTCGGACCAAGAGAGAAACCTAGTTTTTCTTTTTTCGTTTTTACAGGAATTTCCTGTTTTCTGTTTTTTTTTTTTTTTGTTTGTTTTTTTTTCATCACCAGGATGGAAAATATTCATTACCCTTTTTAAACCAATTACTTGACTCAGTGTTGGTCATGTCGATCAAAGCGGGATATCTAATAGATTGTTAAACACATAAAGTGGATCCTTTTCCACATTTCTATATTTAACCAACTGGGTGATGTTTATACATGAGCACTTGAGAGGCTTTTTTCACTATAAACAAACATTACTTAATAACTCAGCAGGCTTAGTCGTGTCTGTAGGTGAAATAAATATCAACCAACTGGTGACATCATCAGTCTAAGATTTGGATAAAAAAAGCAGACAATAACCATGCAGTGTTATGCAGAACCTTTTTTTTCTGTATAGTTTATTAAAATAGTATCAACATTCTCCTTTTAGGGAACAGGATTGCCATGTAGATTTCATCTTAATCACCAACTGACATCTTTTTTTTATGTCACTGAGGAAAACATTCACTTTACATCTAATCTAAAAGCAGCTGTAATAAATAAAGTCATGTTAAAGTCTGTTTTATACTCCCAGTATGTGTTTGTTTGACTACCTACTGTAGGTATACAGCAATAAAAAGCAAAACTTGCATGTTTACATCAATTCCTTTTATTGAAATTGCTTTAATTGTACTTCATAAATGTTTTATATATATAATTTTAACATATTTTGAATCCTGGGGGGATAAATGCTGAGGGGAAGTTAAAACTCGAAAGAGAAAGTTAAATGCTGAAGAAAAATATGTCTTAAGTTTAGCAACAATATTGATTTTAATGAACTAAAGGTAAAGAAACATGCTATAAATGAGCTGAAGGTCTCAACTGAGGGGGGATTATTCAAGCTGCTGGCCGTCCTGGAAACGATTTCATCTAGGAGTACATGGTCAGCTGAAGCCACTAAAAGACAAAGAAATAAGCACCAGGTAAAAAAATATATACGGTATATTTCATTGAATTTCTTAATTGGCTCTGAAAATCATCAAACTAACAAATATCTTGCATTCCACTTTTGTAAAAAAAAAAAAAAAAAGATATATATATCTATATATATATATAGATATATATATATATCTTTTTTTTTTCTGAAAACTTGCGGGGAAATGCATGTTTTATCAGGCTGTGATAATACAACCAACCTGTAAACCCAGCAGAAAAAGGAGTTTATTCATTAAGTTAAGCTGAGACAGAATAGTTTAAAATTTGCATGTACAGCTAATTCAAATGAAAACAGGATTATTCACTTCAAGCTCTTTGAACATGTTTTATCTTAATCAGCTTTGGCGTTATTTCAAATACAATGGACAAGAAATGTAAAGGAAGGGAAGAGTGGTGGGGCAAGGAATATTAAAAAGCAAAGAGTTAAGAGGAGGAAAAGGATCATGTTTATTAGGAGGTTTGAGGAGCCAGAAACTCCTGTTGGAGCTGAGGTAGACAGTCACACAAAATTTGTTTCACAAACAGAGTTTCCTCAATCTCTGTTTCTGTTACCGTGGTAACCTTCTCCCCAAAGCTAACCTGGGCAGGAGTAGGCTATAAAGCTGGTAAACTTGCTCTTCACACTAAAAAAAAATACAAATATTACGGGCTCCTGAACTTTCTTTGTTTTTATTCTATGCTACTTCTTCATTAGGGAAATATCTAATATTAACATATAAAGATCTGATTTCATAAATAATTTGCATTTCTTCCTTTAGAGATTCTATCTCCTTGAACCAACATCAACAGTTAGAAATTTAGATCTACTTGGGTCAAAGTGTCTTTAATCTGAACCAAACAATCAGCTCAGATTGACCCATAGGGGCAGGTTGTCTAAATAAAATGATTATTAGATGTGGGCAAAAAGGAAAACTGCCTGAATGGACAAGCTGTATCCCTTCTGGACAAATCCTTTATTCAAATTGAATAATATTAAGGTTACAGAAATAATATTATGGCTACAGAAAATAGATTTCCTTATAAATGTATTATTGTAGAGAAATACCAAAAACTCACCTGCAAAACATTTAATTTGATTATTCCATCTCCATCTTTATCGAAGGCATTGAAGGCCCCTAAAAGTAAATAACATAAAGCGTTATTTTATTTTCCTTCCGCTCATGCAGCTTATTCTGATGAAATTTATTCCTTTTATGTTACATCAGTAATTTCTCATATTGAGGAGGAAAAAAGGCCTATTAACACTTTTATTTTGGTTATTTTATGCTGTCTCTCATTAGGACCTTTGTAATTTGGTTTTCCTGAATCATGCACAATAAACAGAGTGTCGTAAGAAGTCAACTTACTGAACATTCCCTCTAGTCTCACAAAACAGCAGATGTAGCTGTCAAAATCAATGTTGAGGTGTTCATCTGCGTATCGCATGGCTATGATGTCATAAAGCTGGTTGTTGAGGTGAAAACCTGCAGAGACAGAAATGGGTTTTTAAACTTAGAGATGTAATGTGTATTTTCTCTGATACAAGTTAGAATATAGATAAAATATTTATGACTGATTCAGTGGGTTTCATCTGACCTGCATCATTGACGGCATTCCTCATCTGAAAGCTGCTGATGGAGCTGGACTTGTCTTGATCATACTGTATGAAGATGAGCTGCAAAGACGAAGATATTCTGACCCAAAATCGTGTCATCGTGGGCAGACATTAAACCAGATTGAGATGTGTTGTACCTGCCATGCCTTTATCTTTTTCCACAAGTGTTTGAATTCCTGGAAATTCAATTTCCCCGATCCATCAGTCTGAGAAAAAGTCTGTTACAGAAAACAAATTTAATGCAGCTGTTTGTTTGTTTTTTATTAAAGGAAATGCATTTTTTTATTATCTGAATAAATCTAAAGATGCTGTGATTCATAATATGACCTTTAAAGACAATTTATTGAAAATATGTCAAATTATTGTCTTTACAGGAAGTCAACTGTTGCTATAATCTTAGCTTCTATTTTAATGTGTTCCAATAATTAGAAAAAAAAATCTCCAACGTTTTACTTGCAGGGATGAAAGTCTTATATATATAGAATAAAATGACACAATCATTGATGAACTAACAGAAAAACAGCTTTTTGCCCACCCCAACCTAAATTACTGACTATACTAATATCTGTTTCTTTCATAACAGTTTCATTTTCTCTGAGGTTTTTCAACTTTCTACCTGATTGTGTCACATTTCCTCAAAAATATTGTTTTATCAAAATTAAAGAGAGTTTATTTATGGCATGTCCCTGAGTCAGACTGCCCCCAAAACAATTTTTTAAGACAACAATAGTATAGATGCAGATTAGCTGCTATGGGATATTACTACAAAGCGATCAATGATTTGATCATGCAGGAGAATGTTTTGGTGCTTTAAATGCAAAGCTGTTGGTAAAATATATATTTTTTGGGTTTTGGCAAAAAAACTTTTGATGTTGACAACTTAATTGTGAATTTAACTATCAGTGAAAAATAGTGATCGTCTGTCCGAACGATCCCAGTCTAAAGTGGCGACAGTGGCGTTGGATGTAGGAGTTTGCGCTGCAATCGAAGGGTTGATGGTTCAAGACCTGACTCCGACTTTCAGTGTCGTTGTGTCCTTGGGCAAGACACGTCACCTACATTGTCTACTGATGGTGGTCAGAGGGCCCGGTGGTGCCAGTGTACGGCAGCCCTGCTTCTGTCAGTGAGCCCCAGGGCAGCTGTGGCTACAATGTAGCTTGCCACCATCAGTGTGTGTGTGAATGGGTGAATGAATGTAGTGTAAAGCGCTTTGGTCAAGTCTCCTAACTTGAAAAAAGGTGCTATATAAGTACATGCCCATATTCTGATTGAGAGGTTAGTGGTTTGGGTAAACTTTGTTAGAAACATGGTCTTTGTAAAACCCCATAGAGAAATTGGACATACAATCACTACTTTTTGCTCCCCATTGGTCATGTGAATCAGGGTCCCAGCACGGTGCCTGTCCCATCTTTGTTCTTTCTCGCTCCCATAACAGATCCCAAGATGGTGTAAAAGGAGAGCACTCTCAAAGCACTCTTGGATATGAATTCAAATTCAGGGGCTGCATCCTCCGAAGGCTAGATTCATAGCATGCGATGAGGTCTGTTCGGATTCCAAGATTCCTCGTTATGAGGCCTACAAATGCATCCTTTTTTTTGCCCGCTTTGAAGGACGGGTCTGGTATATCCTACATAGCCTTGGATATCCCATGATTCATTGCGAGTCCAAGCAAGCCAGCTGTTCCATGATCAGAGGAAAAAGGTACTTGGTGCCGAACAGTGGTGAATATTGTAAGTGCAGCTTACTATCATACATGTATGTGAATAGCTCCATTTGAAATTAATGAAAACAGTTGTTTTTAATGGTTGTTGAGTCAGATATGTGAAGGGCAATGTTTGGTTTATTGAAATGTTTTTATCTGTCCCTAAGTAAATGGATTTGGCTGATATTTAAGGACAGATTCTAATATACCTGCAGTGTTGGGGACTATAAATCTGATATGATGCAGCTGTTGAAGCCTCTCGAAAATGTTAATAACACCCAGAACAGCAGCGAGAAGTTCAGTATTCATTCTTTTCCTGCTTTGTGTGTCAATTCTTACGGTTGCTAGCGACAGAACGTAGGGCGGTGAAAGCTGCGGCAGTCTGGACCTGTTTGAATTCAGAGCCAAAACTCTTCTGGACCAGGTCCTTGGAGGATGCAGCCTCTGAAATTGTACACACCCAATGATTGCGCACTAACTTTCCAGGTGCATTGTGGGAAGTTTTGAGGCCACTACTTTTTCATCCACTACACATCCGGAGACTCATTTACACAAGCGTACAGGCGGACGTTCAGACACAGCCAGGGTCAAACAGCAGGTCATTTGCAGGCATATGTAGAACTTTGACATGCAGAGGAGGTCATAACTACCTCCATGGAGAAGAAGTAAAACATGCAATATACCAGCCCTTAAGGACTGAATTTGAACACTGTTTTAGAGATGTAATGACATTCCACAAATGTGAAAAACTCAGGGCAGATATTATTTGCAATTTACAAATTTTAGTAAGGCGTGAGTTGGAGTTGATGCCAAGTTGTTCAGTAGGATGAGGTCTCAAAGCAGAGCTGTAGTTTCTTTATGGTTTCTTTATGGTAATAGATTCATACTTATTCTGTAGGGAAAGGTCGAGGAGACCAAATACATTCCTGTTTTCTTTTTGGTGTGATTTAAATAAAAAAATATTTCAAATAGCAGTCCTTATTTTTTACGTGGCATTTTTATGCTGAAGTTCTTTACAGCATTTGTAGCATAGGTTCTTCGCATCAATACATCTTGTGGTGTCTGAAAGTTACAAGGTTCTGTCAAAGTACTCTGAAAAAACAACAGTATTGCTCTGAATCTGAAAATTTTATTTATACTTTTAAAGTAATTGAAGTACTTTTAAATAAAAGTACTTTGAAGTACTTTTAAATGTATGTACTATTGAATACTTAAGTATTTTCAAAAGTGAGTATGTCATTACTTTGATTTGATTTTTTACTCAACAACTTTTACTTGTAGTTGAGTAAGGTTTGATCATAAGTCTGAATATTTTTACTCAAGTACTATAGTACTTGAGTAAAAATATTATATTATATAGTACTTCATCCACCACTGCTTTTAAGTTGTTATGACTGCTTGTGTTTTACTGAAAAAGTCTCAATGGACATCGTCTGTAAGGTATGCACTGACTGATGTTTCCTCCTCTGAAGAGCTGAGTGCAAATCTGTGGTTCTGGATATTTACTGGATACATATTTTAAAGTTGCATATGAAATTTCAGCTAATTGAAAACCATCTTTATTGCCAACTGGTCTGGTAACCAACCAATTATTGGATTTAGGTGTGTGGAACATATAAAACATGCAGGTCACCACTCCAGTGTGACCAGTCTATCAGGGTTTAAACCTTTCAAAGGATACATCCATTAAGGCGATCATACTGCGACACGTCTCAAGGCTGAAGCCTTCTGTCTTTATCTCATTATCTATAGAAAAAAAAATGTACATAGACAATTAATAGTTTAACATGGGTGCCATAAACAAAATGCAATGGTGATTTGTTTTCCTTTACGTTTAGAAAGAACATTCTTCATGACAGTCTTGAGTTCATTTGCACAGATCTGCATGTCCTACAGGAGGGAGTAGAGCTTTACTATCAAACACAACCAAGACATATTACACTGTCTCATCACTGCATACTCACCTCACCAGCTATCTGTTTGTAAATGGCTCTAAACATTTTTTCTTCCTCAGTCTCTTCCTCGGGTTCTGTGAGTTTTTGCTATAAGAAAAAAATCAGAGTTTGGTTCTCCAGAGATATTATCTTATTATAAGCATCAAAAACACTAAAGTGCAAGAAGCAATATTTAGAATTCTATAGCAAGCTATCAAAATGAACGACTAATGCCATAGTTCCTATGTTCTTAGAAGGTTGGATGTGTTACCTTTGGCTTCTTTCTCCTCTCCCCCCGGATGCCATCATGCTCAATTTCTTTGTTGGCACGCGCTCTGTCTGACACAAACACGATAGGCTGGCATTTGTTCAACACAAGCCGTAGACAGAGGGAAAAAAAGAGAAAAGAGTTATTTGCATATCACAATCACCGTCCCTAAATGAATATTAGCACCTCTAGCAAAAATGTTTTTAAAAAAAACAAAACCAGTTTTTAATGTCATGCCATGTTCTCAAACTGAACAACAATGAGCTCATTTCCCCCTTTTTTTCCACTATGCACGATTAACCCCTACTGATGAACATTAGCTGAGACTTTGTAACCAATTCTAGAGATATCGGGATGTCAGAATAGATGGAGTCTGGCCTGTTAACAGTGTTTAGTCCTGTTTCTCTCTTAGATATGGCTATTAGCTTACGGTAACTTTTATTTTAACTAACTGCACGTGCTCTCTTTCATTTTGACATGAAAGGTGACTCAGAGCTTAAATGCTTAACTGTTCCTGTCCTAGGAAACTGATTTATTTTCAAATGCAGAAAAGTAACATAATTTTTTTTCTGGATTTACCTTTTCTTTCTTTTTCTTGTCTTGCTGGAGGAACAGAGGGGAAAATAAAAATTGAAATCGATTAAAAAACAGGACATATGACAAGAAGATAGAGGATAAAGAAAATGTATAAAATTTGACAGAAAAAAATACTCATTTATTATTCCACAGTGGGAAGATTCTTAGACCGGTCCGTTACAAATATTGATGTACATCATCCTGAATCTAAAATCAGTGATAAAGGCAAACTGATCGAAATACTCTTAAAACAGAGACATTTTTCTGTTTAAGGTTTATAATATCTCTATCAAGTCCTTTCTCATATTCACTGCAGCAAAAGCAGTAATAAAAGTATGATTCATGCTGCTATATATCAATATCCTTATCAGTCAACACTCAAAGCTGCAATATTGGTATCAGTATTCTTTAGCATTTAACGGATGCAAATAAATGGTACAGCCTCCTGTTCATGATATTAAAAACAGAAAAGGCTAATAAAAATAGAGTGATTTTCTCACAGTTCTGAAAATATTTCCAGAAAATCAGCTGCGATGAGCCTGATTAAAACAAAAATGTGAAACCAACTCAGCATCAATCATCGGAGTGCAAACCTGTGTTTGATCAGTTTCAATGGTGCTCTCTGCTTCCCTTTGGAGAAGGAGACACAGATTAATCACTATCATTAATTAGTTGATGTTTAAATTTTAATTCTTAACTCTGAATTCCCATCAGGGATCCTTACTCAGATGTATTTCGCTTCTCAGAGAAGACCCTGAGGATGAACTCTCCCTCCTCGTGGGGTTTGAAAGTGGTGGGGATGATGACGTACTCCCCTGGAGGCAGCCGGAAACGCTCCGTTACCTCACGTAGGTTGATGTAGCTCTTGCATTTAGCTGTGGAGGCTGTATAGAGGAAGAAGTCCTTCTGCAGATGTTGATTCTGTCCTCGCATCTGCACATTTTAAAGAATCCTAAGATGTGAATGAACTCTGAATCAAAGGTTGCAAGAATAAAAAGTAATCATTCTAACAGTTGCCATACTGAAATAGGGGGAATACTGTAATATTCAGCCGACTTCAGCAAGAACTTAAGATTTCTAAAACAAAAATGTGTCAATTCTCAAAGAGGTAGCCGTCAAATTGAAGATAAAGCTATTTTTTCTGCATATTTACAGCCTCTCCTGTGTTGGAGTTTGAATTAGGGTTACGGTATAACAGTGAAAGTTTGCCAATTGCCTTCTTTGTACATATAATGGGACTAAATACTATGTACATTTTAAAGCTAATGTATGTTGTTGTTCCACTCAGATACTTCAGTCGACACTCGACTTTAGGGAAAGTATACATCTTTAAACTGCATCCTTCTTCAATATGGTCATATTGTACCTTGTCTGGCACCTGCAAAACAAAGCAAAAAGTAAAACTTCTAATGTCTCTGGATTTTTTTGTACTCATGTTAAGAATAAATCTGTAATATAAACAAAACCTTGTAGATAGAAAATCCGATGGTAAGGAATTTTACTCCTTTATGACGTTGCATTCTCCGGCCCTTTTGCATCAGGGCCACAACAACAGTGCAGGCCACCTGCCCGTCCTCTGGGTCGTCGTCCTCCTCATACAGCTGGAGCCGGTACTGAGGGTTTGTCCAAAATGTATCTGTAGAAAATATATTATCTAAAAGGTGCTTTTTAAAAAATGTTGAATGAAAATCTGTTAATAAAAAGCCAAACCTGGGAAGTTCCTGCAGCCACCGGCTGAGCTGCCTCTCACCCAGCGACCCTCATTGACCGACACCGTCCAGCTGTGCCGTTCATCGCCCTGCAGCCCGTCGGGGGTGAGGTTGCACATCTCCAGTTTGGTGAAAGTCTGCTTGAAGTCATCAAAGGACATCCTAGTTAAAAAGCCCAAAGAGGAATCTTGGTGAATGGAAAGATTTCTCCCCAAATGGATATTGGAATAATATTGTGTGTTTAGTTTGAAATGAATGATTTTAGATGTCTAAATTCCATGTTCAACTCTAAGGTTAATAATGAAGTTTTTGTAAATGATCAGAAAAAAATATAAAAATCCCACCGTCTGCAATGCATGTTAATTTGGACTAAATCTAAGAACTCAATTGGGCTAAATGAATAAAGATATTTTAGGTCCAGTATAAAGAAAAAAAAAAAAAAAATCATTCAGAAAAGGAGAGGAAAATGGTTCTCTGGGTGATGGAAACTGATAAAACTTATTATTTTCTCATCTTTACAGAGGAGTAGGAACTTAACAAGGTCCATTTACTTAAAAAGAAAAAGCTGTGTTGTAACAAATAATTTGTATTTTTCAGATTCAGGAGGGACCAAAGGTGTGCAGAAACCTGCATCAAATTTGTATTCCTCCAAAGCCCCGCACACTGGCAACAGGAAATCTTCTACATTTTTGTTCCTGGGCTCTCATGTTGTAATAAATCAGAAAAATCTTGCTTCTGGTGTCTTAGAAGTTGAACATAATGATTGGAAAAACTTTGCTTGTAAGAATCAGACCAATGAATCAAGCCTTTCAGGTGTTTCTTTCATGCTTAAAGAGAAAGACCACTCACCAGAACTCACTCGTCTCCACGGTCTGTTTCTTCAGATTCTCCCTGTCTGCAGTGGAGATGGTCAACCACTCGTCTGAGCTACAGAAAGGATTAAGAGAATAATGACCATACTTCACAGATAAAATTGCTGTTAGTCCTTCCCAAAGCTTTTTTTAATGAGCTTACAGACCCAATTATGCAGCATCATCATAATTCTTCCAAAGATGCTGTTTTAAAGTCTTTACATCCAAGAAGAGAAATCTTCTGGCATTATTTCAACTTTATTTTCAGGTTATCCTATCTTTTTACCCTAATTTCATAGAGGAATAATTATTTTCCTATTTTGAAGTCGCTTAACCCATATGAATCACTCAGGCACATCAGTTTTTAAAATGATTAATCAGTGTTAAACTGGACCGAAAAGAATGAATGTGAATTTAAACATAGGCAAACACAGGCACATTTTCTTCTAATCTTTTAAGATGCATTTATTAATAAAATTCAGTTCAGTTTAACTTATTCAAGTAGCAAACTCTACACAGAAATGCAGTACATACAATAATTTGCTGATGAAGATTCTCAGTCATCCAGGTCATAGTCATCCCGTTGAAGTTTAAAAAACAATCCACTGGACTTGGTTTCCAAGGTTTGAAGACGTGGAACCAAATGGGCCGCTCGTCGGATTCAATTTGCATGTGTCCAAGCAATAAAAGACCTTGTCTATATAAAGCCTCAACTCACTGCGGATCCAGACATTTGAATTGAGAAAGCTTCCTGGAGGGGAAGCGAAACGTCTTCAAACCTTGGAAACCAAGTCCAGTGTATTGTTTTTAAACTTTTACGGAAAAAGATATACAGTAATTTCAATCCAATCCTATGGCAAGATTAGGATTTATTTTTTGAATTAATCCTAGTTAGAAAACACTGTTTTGGTTTATAATGCTAACTGTTTTTAAAAAAAAAAATCCATCTACTGTAAGGAAACCTGCATAAAGTGTTTAACTTTGCACAAATGCCTCATTCTGAAGGACTGCTTTGCAACAGAAGATGGTTGATTATATTTCTAACTTTGTAGCAATGACTCAAGTTTAGCATGCATGTGGCAAAGAAAAGAGTCTACAACAGGATCAGGATCAGTGTGAGGAGCCCTCAGCAATAAACTGTCGGTGAGTTTTTGATTAAAACGGTTTCAAATAGTAGCCTATGTTAGTTATTTATTTAAAAAAAAAAAACCTTGAGTCCAGGAAAGACTTTTAAAACAGCTAAAGAAATATTTTAGACAATTAAACATTTGAGAAAATGTGTCTCTTTGGAAGCAGATAATTTTTAGGACATTTGAGCAACATCTGAGGCATAAATGAAATTTAGATTTCAGAAGTTGGGTGGAAGCAATGTTTTTTTTAAATAATATATAACTTCAGCGTGTTTGACCATCCAATCACAGACCCAATTGAGTGGCACATCATGTGTTTGTAAAGTGAGATTCTCAGGAGTGACAGCGGTGACAGCCAATCACACAAGAAAAGAAGATGGGCCAATCAGGAGCTTGAGGGCGGTCTAAACTCAGGGGGCTTCACTTTAAGCTGTGGTTTCTGGCTTGGTCCAAGTGCTCAATGAATGTCTCTGTACTGTAGCATAACATTGTTTTTGGACAGTAATATGTGCAGGAGACCAAAATGCACGTTTGAAAATGCAAGGGAAATGTCCCCCCTTCCCCTAAAAAATTACATCCATGCACAGAAGTGTTACATTATTTCTAACTGTTGTGGACCAGATCTTACTTAGCACTCCAACGTCCCTTCCATAGCACAAATCCCCAAGGATTGCGCAAACGAATCAGACGAATTCTGGTGCCCTTTGAGACTTCGTCACACTAAAAAAAAAAAAAAAAACACATATCATATTAAGGTTTATTGAAAACATATCCTACTGCAACGATAAGTTTCTTCTATCAATTGATCTTTCTGATGCACCTCTTCAAGGCCAATGATGGAGTAGGCATGACCCCTGACCAACCCTTGTTCAGTCCGGGACTCCATTTCACTGGCTGAGAAAACCTAATAGACAAAAACACTTATTTTAAGATAAAATAATAAAACTGTATTTTCTATTTTATGGCTTTGCAAAAAGAAATAAAGCTACGATTTCCAACTCAATCCAACTTGAAGTGTTTTTTCCAATGCTTACATCGATGGAGCTGCCCATCAGCGAACCCCTCTCCAGAGCTTTCCTCATGATGGTGAAGAGATCGGGGGGGGCCTCTGACAGCTCAAAAAACTCTGTGACACCACCTGTGAAATCCTCCATGGCTTCCAACGTGTTTCCCCCTTTCAGTGCCTCATAAGATCCATGCAACCTGAGAGGGAGGTCAATCATTCTTAGAGCACTGCTGACACATTTAAATCAAAGGCTTTTTTCACAGCATCCACAGCCAACTCAGGAAAGATGAGAAGCTCAGAGGTGTAATTACAGACCAAAAAATGTACGACGTTAGGAGACATGTGGTTTCCTGCTGTTATGATAATCTCACTTTGTCACAATGGAAATGATCAGGATCCACACATCAAAATTAATACAATATCCATCCATCTTCTTACACGCTTAATCCCAAGCAGGGTCACGAGGTGTGCTGGTGTCTATCTCCAGCTGTCTACAGGCGAGAGGCAGGGTACACCCTGGACAGGTCACAAGTCCATCACAGGGCAATATAAGCTGCATCTCAATTCTCAAAGCATTCACGCAAACACTCACACCTAAGGAGAATCTAGAGAGTACCTGGAGAGAACTCACACATGCTCAGGGAGAACATGCAAACTCCATGCAGAAACACAGGAATCAGGCCAGGATCTGAACCCAGAACCTTCTTGCAGCAAGGCAGCAGTGCTACTCACTGCGTCACTGAGGAGCCTAATACAATATCTAGAATACTTATTTATGAATCACTTTTCCCCATTCTGACTTTCATAGACCTTTCCTTACTTGGCATAAGCTTTTTCCAACAGGGCACTCCAGAACTCGTTCTTCCTGAAAGATTTGGTGAAAACCAGCTGGTTGTTGCAGGTGGGGATGCGGTCGTCCACAACCACATCGATCCATTCCCCATAACGCCAGAACTGAATGAGAGGAGAATGGAAAAATCCTCACAAGATAAGAATATAATCCCACCTTCTTCATATGGGAAATTATTTAAACATTGTCTGGGAAAACAAACAATAAAAATGTGTTATCATGTTAAATCTAAATGCAAAATGATTCAAAAATTATTTCTCATAGATGTTAGGGGGGTTTTAAACAAAATAATGGACAGTGTACTGTAAAAGCTAACATATATTTAATCTATGGTATATTATAGTTACTCCGGCTGTATATAGATATAGATCAGGACATTGAATTTAGAAGTACTCTTACAGTTAATAATCGTTATTAACATCTGCCAAATATAGTCTTTTTTTTTATCTTTTAGCTGACTTTATTTTTTTAAATAATTTTAAAACTTTTATTTAAGGTCAGTTAAGAACAAATTTTAATTCACAATGACAACCTGGCCAAAAATTGGCCAACCTTTTATCTACATACCAAGCATGTAAAAAATTAAGAAAAAAATGGAAATAACATTAAAAAGGAAATATAAAATAGATATAGATGGTGACATATATAATGTGATAAATGGTTATAGAAAGTGCAATGATTGTGTGAAGGGTTTTTTAGGAGAAGGGGATGAATGTATTGTGAATGATTTGAGTAATTTACAGCTGAAAACTGGATGGAAACACATTTAAACTGGGGGGACAAGGAAATTAAGATAGAATAACATAAAGTGCCATAAACTGCAGAAGTTAGCAAGTAAGAATGACTATAACGGGGATAATCCTAATTTGATCATTTATAGCAGCATCGCAAATGACATCCACTTTGTGGTAGACTCTTAGTCCATGCTTGGTAGCTCTGTCATCTTGATTGCTGTATATATGCATGACGATTTACAACTTAAAAAAAAAAACAACTCAGGATTTTATCTTGGTAAGGAGATAATCTACGAGTTTAAAATGAAAGCTTTCACTGTGCCATCAGATGAGTCCTATCTGCTCTTTTTTTTTTTTTTGATCTATTGAGGTTTAACACTAACAGATGCCGATAGAGTTTGAGATGCAGCAATCCACCAAGACACCTGGTTTAAGATTGCTTTTTGTTTTCCAGGACTCTAAAGAAACCATAAAAAACAAATTTCATTCATATAATCTTATATCATGAAATCATTGACTGTACAGATGTGGAAATGTTTTTTCTTTCTGTTTGTTACATTGGTTCTTTATTAAATAGTCCTTCAAATACTGAGCTATGGAAATCACATCTTCAGTTTGTGTCAGCTATAAAGTAAAACCTGAAAGTGGAAGATCCCGGCGTAATTTTCAGTGAAGCTTTGGTCTGCTGGAATAACTCTGTAGAGCAGCTTCTCATTCAGAGTCAGGCAGGCAATGGCAGCAAGGAACCAGCAGTCCCCTGACAACAGATTCATAAGCAGTGAGGGCATTCATTTGACTTTGAGCCACATTGCTGCAGGTGTTAGTCAACAGTTCTATTGAAAGGAACCAATCAGTTTGTTTCATATGTTTAAATGCTGAAAACAACTCTGACTTCAGCTTTTATCGCTGGTTTAAATACTTTAGTAATTCAAGTAGAAGGGAAAACAACATCTTTATACGTTGTGTTCCCTTTCTGAGATATAATAAAACCATGACATTTTGACTTTTATGTTTTAATCTGAAATCCCTGTAGTAATCCTAAGGTAAAAACTTAAACTTATCTGCAAAAAGCACATGTTAATACAGGGAAACAAAGAGTTAATGACTATTGCTTTGTAAATGACTACTTACTGAATAATTATATGAGAAAAAAGCTTTTAATCAGGAACTCAGGAGCTGCAAGGAAAAGTGAGGGGAAGAGTGGGAGTAGGGGGCAATGAAGAGTGACAGGCTGAAAGGTTTGTAGCTATACCACACAAAAAAACTGGGATAATGGAAATGACAGGAAACAGGGGATGGCAAAGTGAAAACTACATCACAGGGATCGAGACTAGAATAAATTAAGATCACTATAAAACCATGATACTGGTGAACACTTAATGAAGAAAAGACTAATTAAATTAAAGGGAACAAACATAAAAGATAACCGAACAGCGCCAAGAGTTAGTGTAAACCAAGATGTATTGAAAACAAGATAAATCTAAATGAAAACACAGAATAATATAAGTCTAAGAGTAATTGAAATGCACAAAGTAAAAACCTGAACAGAAATTAGCGGAGCATGACAGTAAATAGATGAATGAAAGCAGTAGCTATAGTATAAACATTTAAGTACAAATCATCCTCATGATAGTGAAGAGATCAGTGGATGCGAATTAAGCCTTTGCAAAATTTGCCTCCATCGTGCCTTTGTCTATAAAAATATTTCACTGCTTTCAAGGCTCTGGACCAACTCTACAATATTAACATTTATCATAACATTAATTGATTAGATTAGCACTCAAGACATGCTCGTCAAAGCAATTTTGACACCTTTATCACGTTTGTCAAAATAAAACATTTTAAAAGCTTTGTTTGCCATTTAACTCAGATATAGCTGAAACAAATCTGATAACGGTGAAACAGAGTCGGAGAACAAAAGAAATGAAACCAACTTTTTCTCTTAATTGGTGTGTAATTGTAAAGAAAAACTACAATTAAGTTAATTTGTGAAAAAAGTGTGTAAGTCAGAGCGAAAATAATATGATAAAAGAATATGACACTCTCTCTTTTTTAGATATTTAGAATAATGCATTTAAATATGCAGATTTATGTCTTTTTCCAGGACTGGGATCTACTCTCTCAGGGTAGAGGTTTGAAGGACCCAAATGCCGAGACGGAAGCTGAGGTGGTTTCTTACAAGTTTCATTGCAAGAGTGCATTACGAGACAGAGAGATCTAACGTCTACACAGAAATTTATAAAGTCATTTCAATCCAATCATATGGCCAGATTAAGATTCAGTTCATGAATTAATCCTAGTTAGAAAACACTGTTTTAGTTTACAATACCAACTCTTTAAAAAAAGGTACACAAATGCAACGATGGAAGCTGAGGTGGTTTCTTAGTTTAACAACAAAAAGAACTGAGGTAAAAATAAAAATAAATAAAATAAAATACAGAAATACCAAAATTCAGGGGAAATCAGGGAAAACACATATGAAAAGCAGAGAAATTACGAAGAACTAGCAAAGAGTGACTGAACAGGGAGACAGAAACAAAGACCAGACTAATCAGCAGATTGGGAGCAGGTGTGGACAGAGGACTCTAGAAGGGAGCTAGGGGAAAAGAGACAAACACAAGAGGGCAGCAGAGGGTAAAAAAAGAAACACATAAGTACTCAAATACAATCTGAAAACACCACAAAATGGGAATTAAACCAATAAAACTAGAAAACGTAGAAAAACATGAATCAAAGTAAAACTAAAAGCTCAAAAAGAAAACTTAAACAGAACCCCAAGTGCAGTACAGAATCATAACGCTCTCCAGTTTGGAAAAAGGGGTGAGTTAATCCACTGTTGTTTATAAAAGCAATAAGAGCTCAGATATTACCCAGTTCTCCTTGACAGATGTCTGTCCTGCTCGCTCCATCAACAATAAACTGGGGATTTTCACAGATTTCCTGAAAGGCAAAAGTACTTTTACAACATATATATGACAAATAAATTCATTCTTATTGGAAATAAATTGGAATTAAAGCGGTTCCTTTTAGCCATTCTAAACAACAGTTAAAGTTAATAGGGGGCTCTTTAAATCAGGTTGATTCTGATCTTATGTCTTCATGAGCCACCAGTGCAGAGGCCAAAAAACCTGGAGTCATGTTCTTAAATTAGAGCTCGCTCCACTTCTTTCCCCCACGGATGGGATTCATGTATCACTAATCTCAGCCAAATCTTTTAAGCTCCATAAATTATCTGCAATCATGCCAAAACTGTATCTTGTATTTTGATATGATGCATATGATGCATAAATCAGCAGATAGCCTATGTATGCTGAAAACAATTTTTCTGCAATAAGATTGCTGGACCTTGAGGCACATGGTTTGACTTTAGGGTGGTTAAACTGGTTAGACATGAGATGGTGTTTGTGTTTTCATCAAAGCTTATATTTGCTTTAAGACACTTCAGTCCTTCTGATTCCAACCCTGGCAAAGATTGGTAAAAATTGTTTCACTGTTGTAGCATGGTTTCTGTCTGATTGGTTAAAAGCAACATTTTGATGGAGTTAGCTTATTTCATAGCCTTTAATTGATGGAACTGAGACGAGGTGGATTTTTGGGTCTGATGAACTGTTTTTTCATATAGGTCTTTATAAACCTAACAAAGGGACTCAGTGATAAAACATTTTAACTTTGCCATCAGAAGCCATAAGATTCTTATCTAAAACATGCTGCTATATTTTAAAGAGTTCATTAGGCCATTTTTTTTGATTGATTGATTGATTGATTGATTGATTGATATTTTATTTTCAGACACACATGTATACAATAAAGGACAGTTTATGTCCTTGCAACATAAGTTAAAAGGAAAATAGTCTGAAGAGGGGCGTATTGGCAGAAGCAATAAGCTTATAAAGCCCACCCTCCAAAACCAAGTTACATTGGACTGGAAAAGAACAAATAAAAAAAGATGGCTACATTTTATTATACATACAAAAATATGATTTTAAGAAAATAATCATTCTAAAATAGCATTTTGAAAAAAGTAGTACCGATATCTTACTGCTATTAATTACATACAAATATTTCAAAATGTTTAATTACATTATTCTTAAATACGTTTCTAAACCTTATTAATGTTGCAAAGTCTTTTAACTCATGATCTAGTTTGTTCCATACATCAACCCCAACAAAAGAAATACAATCTTGTTTTACATTTTTTTTTTTTTTTTGCTTTGGGTTTTCTGAAATCTTTATAGTCTCTGAGATCATAAGCACTATTCCTGTTTAAATACAGACCCTGAATATGTATTGGAAACTAATTTTTCTTTACTTTGTATTTCATGCTAACTCCCAGAACCTTTGAAAGAGAAATATGCCAACAGGATCACAGACCCACCACCATTCTTTACACTCAGCTTTAACTTTACATTAGAACTTTATTGATTGATGGTCAGAAATTCCTCTGTTTGAAGTTCAGTTTGAAGTTATATTAATGCAATAAATGATTCATTAAATGCATCTCTTTTTTTTCCTAATTTTGTCGTTCGACTACTGGTTTTAATTTGCAATATTTAGGCAGCCAATTATTAGAAAGAGAAGGTGGGAAGACATCCAGCAAATGACTTTAAGTTGGGAATTAACCACCACCCCACCACCTTCTATGTCTATACCATATGTTGCCTTAGAAACATCTGTTTTTATGCTTAAATTTTAACCCTCTGTTGGACCTATCTTTGAATTTTTTTAGATGTTTACTTTTTCCAGACACACTTTTAAAGGGTGCTTAAGGTGATAAGTGTTGGTCTTAGATATGAATTCTACAAGGTCAATGTTTGCTTTTAGTGGGAAGACCTATGGGTTGGCTGCTACTTAGATGTCTCAAATGATGCTGGCTTCTGCCAAATGCTCCAGTTACACCTGCTGTTAAAGTTACACGTGCTCACAACACAAATCTCAAACTCATGTGTGTCAGAAAACTATACTGTATAACTACTTGACTTTGCCTTTACATTTTCTAGTGTGGCTGTAGAAAGTGAGAAACAAGTATGAACTCTGCAACTCATTGCAGTCATATCAACTAAATGCTTTCCCCATATACCTCAAGGGTGTTGAGATAAGCTTATATAAACTACTTAGAGCCCCTACTACCTCAAGTGAAACTTAACCTAAAGCATTGCATAGCAACAGAAGAGGGTACTCACTGTTGGACGTTTCCACTCAAACTTCATTCTTGATTTCTGGCTGTAGAAAAGCGAAGAGTCATTTGCAGGGAATAGAGGGTCCTCAAACAAAACCTTTTTTGACACATATTTATCCCTCAGCTCTAAAAAGGTTTTCAGGCGCTTTGCATCTTTGACGGCCTCATTCCTGCTGAGAATGGCCGAGTAGATGGAGTTTGCTCCTGTGATCCCGTAGTCAACGTTGCCATCAGGCTCCAGTGACGCCTCACTGTCAAAAAGCACCTTCACATTTGTTTCTTCAACCACAGGTACTTTTACTAGATGGCTCTCGTCCTCCATCATCTAACCCTTATGTGTCAGTTCTACAAGCTGGGAACCTGAGAAATCTCAGTTGTTTTCTGCTTACATAAAAAAAAAAAAGAAATAAAATGTGTGGAATTGCTAAAGAGCCCTGAGAAACTTCCGGTGTCCTCCCAATTTAATCACATTTAGTTCCTTTTTTTCTAAAGCAAGAGCTGTTTCTTAGTCTGTGAGTTAACTGTCTCACACCAGCAGTGTCCCCTGAGTAGTTGCCTCTAAATATAAACCTTTTTAAGAAGGGGAGGGGGCTTCTCAAAGGATCTCAATGTCCAGAGTTAGCAGTGTGGTTGTCAGATTGACAGTCTAGGTTTATTGAAACATCTAAGTATTAGGATGGACATATAAAAAACAAACATGAGGGGGTATGCCCTACTTCCAATATGTTTTGTAAAATATATTTTAAGACATCTGTGAAGATTCTTAGTCAACCAGCTTTAAAAAGTTTAGTTTAGGCAACTAGACATGAAGTCCATTTCAAGTTCACGTCCAGTTTCGTAAAATGAACTTTTTCAAGCAAGATTTTATATTTTTAACAGAAGGTCAGTAAAATAAAAACCCTTCGTGTTTTTGTATAAAAGGAATAATCACTTAACAAAAGCAAAACTTACCAAATGAACCATTAGTGACTGTAATAATGTATCTTTTAATTTAATTTATTTTTACATCGGTAATTCAATTAAATTCCTTCCAATTCATATTATTGCTATCAGTGTTTTAACCAAAGCACTGATGTTTTCATATCTGTCAAAACGTTGAAAACTGTTTATTTTAAAGAGTTATAAAACAATCACGCATAGAAGGAAAAATTTACAGATTGAGAAATGAATTTGGCAATCTGAATGATTGGTTGCTACGAGGACACCTAGTGTTAAGAAATTATATGACGTTTTTTCTGTCAAAGTGAAGCAACCGTCATGATTTATCTGTTTTTGATTGGTTGAATTTGCACTCAGCCAGGGCCCATAACAAATACAAACAGAGGGCGGTTGAGGACAAGGTTGCCAGGTTTGAGACAAAGCTACGTTCTCGCATAAACGCTGTTTAACATATCTCAAAGTCGATAAGTGAATGATTTGAGTTATGAAATAAAATATATTTGTTTGATGTAGTAGTAGGTAATTTGTGAAAACTATTTTTTTACCCGCTGCCACTTTACTAAAAATACAACAGAAAGGGGGACACTCCACGTTGTATCTGGCAACCAGCTCGGCTCTTTAGTGCCGTGTGCATCATCTGGAAGTTGTCGCCATCATAAGTAGCTACATGTCAAAGCTAGCTCTCAAGTCGTTATCCGTTGTGTCCGAATGCTATTTTCTAGCACCGTTAACTGATTTCCCTGTGTTTGATATCGGTGTTTTGTGAGTTATTGTGATGTTAACAATCAGTAAACGCGGTTAGTTCTGTTCCAGCGTGGTGTCGCTTTCTTTAAACCAACAGTAGGATCTATTTTCAGAGCACACATTAGCAGACTGGAGTCTTGAGAGGCAGCAAAGGGGCGGTGGGCTGCGGCTAGCAGCGAGCTTCCTACGTAGCCAAAAAAATTGTTGTTGCACGTTTTTAGGGACAAAAAATGATAAAACCAGAGCATTGTGTCTCGCTATGATCTATGTAGTTGCTTTCTGCTCTTAAGTTGCTAAAAAATACAACACATAATCAAGAAGTTAGCAGCGTCAGAGCTAGCTGCATCTCCGCTGAGAAAGCTGAAATTTAAAGCTAACAGGATCCTGTCTGGATAAATCTGTCGCAGCGGGACTCTTTAAAAACCTGGAGCTGCAAACGTCACTTTTCTCGTATTTGACAGGCAAGTACTACTTTATGAAGTATCCATACTTCTGTCTGGTATATGCTGATATGTTAAATGAAGGCTAACTTCCTCTCAGTTGTCGCAGTTGTCAGTCTTTATGAGCCAGATTTAAAATGTGAAGCGTTCTGTTTAGGTCATTTTCAGGTTCTGATGTTTAAATAGTGGGTTCTGTTTTGTGCAGCAGGCTATCGGGCCTGACAGCGGAGACGATGTCTGAGGGAGAGAGCAGACAGGCCCCGGACAAAGCCCAGGAGGCGAAGCCGGACTCCGGCACAGGGGGCCAATGGGTGGCATCCGTTTCACCGCCGGTGTCCACGGTCACCCAGCCGCCTGCCACCGCCGCCACGGAGGACGAGGAAGAGGAGAGCGAGGATGAGTCCGAGATTTTGGAGGAAAGCCCGTGTGGGCGCTGGCAGAAACGAAGGGAAGAGGTATGTGTGAATCAATAAACTACTCAGTTTGCACATAATTTGGAAGGTTACCTTTTGTGGTAAATGGAGTAGAACATGAAATTTAACGTAGTAATGTTCTCTTAAAATCTTTAAGATTTTTATTTTAAGACCAATTTGCTGAAAGGAAAAAAAAGAACATCACACAGAGAAGATGGCACGAGATATCGACTATAGATAAGCATGACTTAAGATGCACTGATCCGAGGATTTGCAGCTTATTGAAACGTCTAATTTCACTTTATAAAACATCAATCTAAAGCTAGAATCTTTCTTTTCAGTAAACTGACCATGAAAGAGGAATAGCTGCAGATTTAATAGCTCGATCCAGCATACAGGGCTTCCAAACAGGCAACTTTATAGCATTTGGCAAAGATGAATCTCTGTCTTTAATTACACGAAGGATGTGTTTGGAGTGTGTGTAGAGTTATCTATTATTTTGGTAGTTTGTTTAGCTTGTTAACATCTAGACACCTGTTAAAGTTAAAGTAAGCATCCATCCATTCTTCCATTTTCGGCCACATTTATCTTTGCTGGGTTTGCGAGGTCTGGTGCCTATCTCCAGCTGTCTATGAGCGAGAGGCGGGGGTACACCCTGGACAGGTCGCCACTCCATCGCAGGGAAACGCAGACAAACAGGACAGACAACCATTCACACACACGCTCACACCTAAGGAGAATTTAGAGAAGCCAATTACCTAACAGTCATGTTTTTGGACTGTGGGAGGAGGCCGGAGTACCTGGAGAGAACCCACGTATGCACGTGGAGAAAATGCAAACTCCACGCAGAAAGACCAGGAATCCAACCTGGAACCTTCTTGCTGCAAAGCGGCAGTTCTTTCCACTGCACCACTGTATTTCTATTTAGTTAACTGTTTTTCAAGTAAGCATGTAAACTTAAAAAAAAAAATAGACGTACTGCATATTTTAAATGCATTATGAATGGGTTAAACAGACATGTGAAGCAGATCTGGATGGAACACGTCTACAAAATTGTTCTGGTATTTATCTAAAATGAATGATTTACCTATAGACTTGTACTAGTGTTTTCTCTTAATTAATGCACTAAATGGAGTTTTCCTCCAGTAGATTTCTTGTTTTAGAGTCTGTATTCTCCAATGATTGATAATTTGATTCATAAATAAATTTTCTCAGTTATCGAATAGGCATGATGTTCAATCAGATAGTTTCCAGTTTAGTGGCATCAGATCTAATCTGTGTTACTACGTTTTGCTGGAATGCATTTGCATTACAGTGAACTTCTATTTAGTTGAAAATTAATCTTGCAAGTATTTCTTTTAAAACGGTGGTCAGGTGGCTTTGGTTGTCATATAGAGCCATACAAATATGCAAGGTTCAGAGAAATTAAATAATATTTCAAAATCGGGTAAAGATCCGACCCTGTCAGCATCGTTGTAGATCTAGAAATGAAGATCTGGTACATGAGAATCTGATTGAATACATTTTAGAGGTTCAGACAGATGAGATTTCTCTATTTTGTTTTTGCCTCAGAATGAATACGTTTGCAGATCCTGTATTTATACAGCAGCCTTAAGCAGCAAATTCTTTGACCTTTCATCTATTTTGTCTATCTGCTTTATTTTTATATCACATTGTGTGAAAAATGAAGCTGATTGCGCTTCTTTTCTTAATGTCACACAACATGGAAATATAAACCAAATTTATCAAATGCAGACCCTAAAATGTTCCTACTTTGAAAAGACAGAAACTGACCAGAAGAAGCACCAGGCGTCTGCTAGCTGCTAATTGTTTACAACTTTTGTTTGCCTCTAAATTTAATGTAGTCTAAACAATTGACAAAATTCCTAAATGCGTTTATTTTTTAAAGATAAAGTCCAGCTTATAGATGACCAACTGGAATATAGGCTCTTATTTTTACGCATATAACCTGTTGGTTCTCATTTGTAGTGCTCTAATGGTTTCCCTCTTTAAAGGTGAATCAGCGCAATGTTCCTGGGATCGATAACGCTTACTTGGCCATGGACACAGAGGAGGGGGTTGAGGTGGTGTGGAACGAGGTCATGTTCTCAGAAAGGAAGAACTTCAAACTGCAGGAGGTAGGTGGGGAGCTGATCCAGTGCACTTAGATGTTAATCAACCATTATTTATTAACAGCAATGGCCTCTGAGTCATTCATATGAAAGTCAGGTCCTCAGCAGCCTAAATCTTTAGACCCAAAACCTCTGTGCAAGCATTGCAGAAATGAACACGTTCTGGTTTTTGCCTTCCCGCCTTAGTGATTCATAAAGTTTTGAATTCTTTACATTTCCGAATTGATGACAGAACTTTCTTAGGAGTGTCAATGTCATGTTTTGTTTTCTTCTTCCAGAAATAGATTGTCTCAGTGACAGATCTGCTCTCTAACTAGATGACGTACAGTGAAGTAGGATTAGTCATGTGCATTTCATTACAGACGCTTGGAGACTGTAAAAGGGCTGTACAGAGAAACCTCTGTACTTTGTTTAGCTACCTTGGTGTTTGCCAAACATCTTGCTCTCTTATGGCCCGAATGAACTGGAAGCATGTTAATGAAAATAGGTTATTTTATAGAAAGCTTCCTCTGTTTCCTTTTAAAAAGGTTTAACTGTAGCCACAACATCAAACATAACCTTTTTCTCTCTGTAACAGCAATGAAGTGTGGCCTGTTAGTAGTTGGATGTGTTGCATTTGATGACGAGGAGAGCAAATGAAAGGTTTAAACTGTCTGATTTAGCTGATCTTCAGCCTTTTAATTTAGTTTACTTGCTTCTGTTTATTGTTTGTATTTGTCATTACAACTTTCTGTTAATTATTAGATTTTTCCACCTAATGAAAAAACTTTTTTTTTCTCTTTTCCACAACAGGAAAAAGTAAAAACCGTGTTTGACAATTTAATCCAGCTGGAACATTTGAATATTGTGAAGTTTCACAAGTATTGGGCAGATGTGAAGGAAAACAGAGCCCGGGTATGAAATCATTTTTTAAACAACATGAGCAAAATGTTAGTGTTCATCCTGACTGTGCTATAATTTAGTTTTTTTTTTACTGCTTTTGCAGGTCATTTTCATCACTGAGTACATGTCATCAGGAAGTCTCAAACAGTTCCTGAAAAAGACAAAGAAAAACCACAAGACCATGAACGAAAAGGTTTGAAATGACCGATTTCCAAATTCTCTACCTGTGCAGTTTGTTCTGACAGGATTATATGTGGTTGAAGTAAAACTCCTGTCGAACCAGTTTTCTTCAAACATGTTTCTAGCATGGAATGAATTCCTGCTAACTTGTTTCCTCTCTTACAGGCCTGGAAGCGCTGGTGTACACAGATACTGTCTGCACTCAGGTTAGCCTGACATAATCAATGCCCACCTTTCCTAAACTAATTGACTGAAGGTTCAGGTGCCTAAAATGGTCAAATGTGTAGATAGAATTGATTGAAATCTATGGATGTTAGATGTAAAACATTTTAGAATAGCTTAAAGATTCTGCAGACTTTTGCAAGGATATCTCAAAGGGTTGAAACAATCAGATTAATCGCGATTAATCGATTAAGTAATCATCTTATTTAGTAATCGATAAATTGTTAACTGGAGTCTAGAGACTCTAAAACCTGCTTTTAGCTGACAGAGCAACCCACTTAGAGCAGTAATTATATCAAAATTGTAAAAGAATATATAAACATTTTGCATTTAAGATAAAAAATATGTTTTTGTCTCTATCCAGGACTCCTCAAGAGGAAAAGTTTTAGTTAAACTTGGTTTATTTTTGTAAAAAAAAAAAGCTACTTTAAAGATCCTTTGTCGATCCGATTATTAATCAAAAAAATAATCAACAGATTAATTGATTTGCTAAATAATCGTTAGTTGCAGCCCTAATCTCTTTTCTTATGCAAATACAAAGCCTGTCCCGCTCTTTATGCAGGTTAATATGATAGAAAATATGACCAGATGTTAATACTAGATCATTAATGATTCCTCCCCTGATGTTTTCAAGGATGCAAACAGTATAGAAGTCATTGTAACTGTTGTGTATTTGCCTGCAGTTACCTGCACTCCTGTGAACCCGCCATCATCCACGGCAACCTTACATGTGACACCATCTTCATCCAACACAACGGCCTCATTAAGATTGGCTCAGGTGGGCCCCTGAAATCAGCTCATCACTTCCAACCCCTACAGATACAGATTATAAAGTCTTCTCCTCTGTGTTTCTCTAGTTGCCCCTGACACCATCAATAATCACGTGAAAACCTGCCGGGAAGAGCAGAAGAGCCTCCACTTCTTTGCTCCAGAATATGCAGGCAAGATCAGACTCGGCTGATTATCTCTGCAGCTTTTGTTTTCTTTCTGTGATTATAATTTACTTTTTTATTTTCCTGCTTCCAGCTGTTGCCAATGTTACCACAGCGGTGGACATATATTCCTTTGGAATGTGCGCCTTAGAGGTGAGAGGAGATGTTTGTGCCTTTCAGTTAGTTTCATGTTTAATGATGAGACTGGTAGCAAGTTACTTTATAGTTGCTTTTTTAAGCAGGATGATAAAAATGTCACTGATATTAATTTGACAGTACATGTGGTAGTTTTTACTTTTATCTTGTCATTAAAAATAGCTCCTAGCTTCTATTTATGCTTCCTGTTTTTCATCAGATGGCTGTATTGGAAATCCAGAGTAACGGAGATTCATCCTATGTGTCCCAAGAAGCCATAAACAGTGCCATTCAGTCCCTAGAAGATCCATTGCAGCGGGTCAGTGACAAGTTTAAAATATCAGTGACCTGTAGGGTCACAAGCGTTGCAAGTTTTAACGTTTCCTCTCTGCATGCTTTCAGGAATTTATCCAGAAGTGTCTGGAGGTGGACCCCAGCAGGAGGCCCACAGCCAAAGAGCTGCTGTTTCACCCCGCCTTGTTTGAGGTGCCCTTACTCAAGCTGCTAGCTGCACACTGTATCGTCAGCCACCAACGTAAGTCCACACTCACACTGAAAAGGTCTTATCTGTTTCATTTTTGTTGGTGGTGTTATGTAAAGTGGCACCGCTACTTTTATTTGTTTGTTCCGGGTTGCAGAAACATTTCCTCTTGGTGGAATCTGAGACTGCTTAGCTGTTAATCCGTCCTTTCTGAGCAGGAAATAAACTTTCGGGATTTGTGGCAAAGAGCTCTGAGTACTTTTAATAAGGTCTTTATGTCTGCTTTATTTAACTCGTTCTTAGCCTGAAACATACAAACTGTGCCTTGGGTTTGCTGATGAAGCATCAGTTTATGGAAAGTAGGACCAAACTTCATATGGTTCATCTGCTTGCTTAGCAGGAACAGAGAAAATAGAAGTTAGCTCGCACTAATGGTTGGTAGACCTTAGGGCCGCAGCTAATTATTATTTTGATAATCGATAAATCTGTTGATTCATCTTTCAATTATTGATTGGATAGCAAGCGGGGCTTATAGTTTTTACAGTATTTGAGTCGTATGAAGCTTAAAGCTACAGTGTGTAATAATTTCAGGGATATACAGTCAGAAATGTAATATATTATACATAACTATGTTATTTATCATCATCTACGAGCTCAGCCTCTTAACCTTAATATTTGCGTNGATTATTAATCAAAAAAATAATCAACAGATTAATTGATTTGCTAAATAATCGTTAGTTGCAGCCCTAATCTCTTTTCTTATGCAAATACAAAGCCTGTCCCGCTCTTTATGCAGGTTAATATGATAGAAAATATGACCAGATGTTAATACTAGATCATTAATGATTCCTCCCCTGATGTTTTCAAGGATGCAAACAGTATAGAAGTCATTGTAACTGTTGTGTATTTGCCTGCAGTTACCTGCACTCCTGTGAACCCGCCATCATCCATGGCAACCTTACATGTGACACCATCTTCATCCAACACAACGGCCTCATTAAGATTGGCTCAGGTGGGCCCCTGAAATCAGCTCATCACTTCCAACCCCTACAGATACAGATTATAAAGTCTTCTCCTCTGCGTTTCTCTAGTTGCCCCTGACACCATCAATAATCACGTGAAAACCTGCCGGGAAGAGCAGAAGAGTCTCCACTTCTTTGCTCCAGAATATGCAGGCAAGATCAGACTCGGCTGATTATCTCTGCAGCTTTTGTTTTCTTTCTGTGATTATAATTTACTTTTTTATTTTCCTGCTTCCAGCTGTTGCCAATGTTACCACAGCGGTGGACATATATTCCTTTGGAATGTGCGCCTTAGAGGTGAGAGGAGATGTCTCTGCCTTTCAGTTAGTTTCATGTTTAAGGATGAGACTGGTAGCAAGTTACTTTATAGTTGCTTTTTTAAGCAGGATGATAAAAATGTCACTGATATTAATTTGACAGTACATGTGGTAGTTTTTACTTTTATCTTGTCATTAAAAATAGCTCCTAGCTTCTATTTATGCTTCCTGTTTTTCATCAGATGGCTGTATTGGAAATCCAGAGTAACGGAGATTCATCCTATGTGTCCCAAGAAGCCATAAACAGTGCCATTCAGTCCCTAGAAGATCCATTGCAGCGGGTCAGTGACAAGTTTAAAATATCAGTGACCTGTAGGGTCACAAGCGTTGCAAGTTTTAACGTTTCCTCTCTGCATGCTTTCAGGAATTTATCCAGAAGTGTCTGGAGGTGGACCCCAGCAGGAGGCCCACAGCCAAAGAGCTGCTGTTTCACCCCGCCTTGTTTGAGGTGCCCTTACTCAAGCTGCTAGCTGCACACTGTATCGTCAGCCACCAACGTAAGTCCACATTCACACTGAAAAGGTCTTATCTGTTTCATTTTTGTTGTTGGTGTTATGTAAAGTGGCACCGCTACTTTTATTTGTTTGTTCCGGGTTGCAGAAACATTTCCTCTTGGTGGAATCTGAGACTGCTTAGCTGTTAATCTGTCCTTTCTGAGCAAGAAATAAACTTTCGGGATTTGTGGCAAAGAGCTCTGAGTACTTTTAATAAGGTCTTTATGTCTGCTTTATTTAACTCGTTCTTAGCCTGAAACATACAAACTGTGCCTTGGGTTTGCTGATGAAGCATCAGTTTATGGAAAGTAGGACCAAACTTCATATGGTTCATCTGCTTGCTTAGCAGGAACAGAGAAAACAGAAATTAGCTCGCACTAATGGTTGGTAGACATTAGGGCCGCAGCTAATTATTATTTTGATAATCGATAAATCTGTTGATTCATCTTTCAATTATTGATTGGATAGCAAGCAGCGCTTATAGTTTTTTTTACAGTATTTGAGTCATATGAAGCTTAAACTATGCCACTTGTGGGGTTCTTTCAATGATAAAGTTTTTTCATCTTGAATGCAAAATGTATAGATATTTTTTTTTACAGTTTGTGCTAATTTAGTTGGTGATCTGTAAGAAAATTATGATTTAGAGTCTCAGCAATTAATCTATTACTTATTAGTAGTTGACAATCTACTATGCATTATTATGAATCTGACAGTTTCATATATATATATATATATATATATATATATATATATATATATATATATATATATATATATATATATATATCCGCACTTTTTCAGCGGGTAAAGTGATATCATGAAGGATGTAAGCAAAAACGGAAATATATGAAAGAAGGATTTAAGGGTGTAAGGAAGAGAAACGACAGGATTTAATCAATGATCTTTGGAAAATGAATAAAATATACATATACAGAGAAAAATTCATCAAATTAATATATTCCACACTGCATTGATCCCCTTAGTTATATTTCAGTGTGCTGACATGTTTAACAAGGAGCCTTCAGGAGGTTTTACCTGAAAAGAGTCAGAAGCTCATCCACAGATGATTTTTAGTTTCTCAGGGAGCACAAATTAAACTTCAGGCTTTCTTCCAAATGTCAGTTGCACAGAAATATTCTGTAGTCATCTTGGCAAAGAGAACAGACAGCTTTTCTTTTATCTGTGTACAGACATGATCCCAGAAAATGCTTTAGAGGAGATGACGAAGAACATGGACCCCAACCTGGTTATCGTTGAAGCCAAGAACGGAGTTCAGATGAAGTAGGTCTTTAATTTGAATATTAGTTAATACCGGTTTAAGTACTTTAAATTTGAATTGATTATAGACAAATACTGGTGTATCAAAACAGTTAAATTACAAACAATATTTGTTCTTTTTTTTTCTTAGACTCTCCCAGTTTCCTGCTCTGGAATTGGACAAGTTTCTGGAAGACGTGAGGTGAGGACAGATTTAGTTTCAGTTAGGTTTTAATTGGAGATCAACTGAATGTGTTTTTTTTTAGGGCAGATACAGACTGTTTTGGCCTCAGTTTAACCAATCCCTGATATGTGCTGCTAGGGAGCTAATTCTTGAAGCCACTAAATATTTAGCTTTTTCCTTTAGTTTTTGTGTTAAAAATAACACGATAAGAAATATTACACAAATCTCAATTTAAACCAAAAGAAACAGTTTTTAACAAATCAAACAAAACATTAACAATCACTTGTAAATTGAGGGATTGACAATGCATGTGCTTCATAATATCAAAAGGCACAGCGACTGAATGCAATAATAAATTGACAAAGGCAACCCTATATTGGCCGATACAAGAACAGAAATTCGATATCGGCTCAAAACATGGTAGCAGTACAACTGTAGTTTTAACCATATTTCCAGTTGTTCCAATTACAATTATATATATTTTCATCTCATTAAACTCGATAAACAGGAAATAATTCACTCAATAGGGATTGTTAACATTGAAAACTCTTATTGTGATAAGATTTTTTTTTTTTTTTTTATTGCCATTTTCTCCACTGCTAGCTTTAGTTCTTTATAGGAAATGCATGAAATCTTTTTATTTTAGTTCACTGTTTTAATAATAATCAGAAATTTCACAAATCGTCTCATTAAAATATTAAGTCCATATCACCCTTCCCTAAATGTGATGCATCTAAAGCTGTATGGTGTTACTACGTTTATGTTATCAGGAATGGGATCTATCCTCTGACTGCGTTCGGAATGCCCCGCCCACAGCAGCCTCAGCAGGAGGCTGTGAAATCACCAATAGTCCCACCATCAGTCAAATCCCCAACGCCTGAACCTGCAGAGGTTGAGACCAGAAAGGTGAGAACTGATCTTCTAAAGCCCAATTTGCACTACCCTCTGAAAACCGACCTGTGCCGAGTTCGAACCGAGCTTGGATCATTAACCGTGCCGAGCTCGGTTCCTTACGACTTTAACACAACACGCTAGCGCTGTTTTTCGCCTCCTAGTGACGATCTATGGTACTAGTACAAGAACATCAACATGGCGGCACCCGTATCAGGAAGTTAGGTTATAATTGTAATATTTCGGTGCTTACGGAGAGTCAGGCGAAGAAGGCAGCCTTTGGTGAATTTACTTGACAGTCAGCTTTTTGGAAGTGGATACGACCAACAATAGTCTAATCAGGTCTTACAGATGGAGAAAACAACGACAGACGTTGAGGTTCATCACACTGCTAAGCAGAATCATTACTGGAAATCATGTGGCACAGTAGGGAAGCTAGTATTTTTTATGAATATCTGAAATTTCATGATTACAGAGGCTGACTGCAAGAAGATGTCGCGGCCTGCTCATGCGCTCTTTGTTATTCTGAGAACCGAGCCAGAACTGAATCGTGCCAAGCCACTGATAAGCCAGTACCAGTTTAGTTCGGTTGTGTCTGGCACAGTCGGTCCGGTTAAGTCGTGCGTGCCATTTACACATCAGTTACCATGCTCGGACCGATCTCGGCATGGTTTCAAAAGGATAGTGAAAATGGAGATTAAGACACCATTGCAAGCATCCAATTCCCAATGGAATAATTTTATTTAAAAGGAGGGGCTCTTTTGTTTGCTATTTAGACATAATAAAAGAGAAATCAGAGGTTTGGAATATTTTTAAACAGCTTATGTATAAATGTGATGTTTTAATAATGTTCTCTCCCCCGTTTGCTTGCAAAGAAGTTATGGTGATTTTTTTCAAGGCAGAAATGGTCTGTTTGCTTTTTGACTGGTTTTCATTTGTACCTCCAGGTCCTCCAGATGCAGTGTAACATCGAGCCTGTTGAGGAGGGCGCCAAGCATCACGTAGGTTTCAGAGGAGGCTCAGAGATTCTGGCTCTGAATGTTGGGGGAGGGGTATTTCAATTTAAATCTACTCCTGTAGATTAATAAAAAATCTATTTCTTTCCTCTTTCAGCTGACATTGTTGTTGAAACTTGAAGATAAACTAAACAGGCACTTAAGCTGTGACTTGTTACCAAGTAAGTAAGACTGGAGTCAAATTTTCCTAGGCTGTTTTATCTGGTTTAGAAATAAATGGATTCTCTTTTTTTATTTTTTTTTTTTCCTATTTTGACCAGATTAACTGGAAAACATAAAAAGAGATCTAAAATTTGTCTGACTCCCAACACAGAAAAAATATCGTTGACATAGATGATGTTCCTTTATTCTGCAGCAGGAAAAAAGGCTGGAAGCAGCTAACAGGAAGGCAAAACATTTAAATATTTACCTTCCATTCTCCTACATTTGGCAACTACATTCTCTTTTTTTATTACAGACAAACTGCAGTTTAAGTTTATGTTGGTTGCACAGGTTTTTAATTTATGATGCTGAGGATGGTTTAAAATGTGAACTGACTTTACTTCTTGGTTTTAAAAAGAAAAAAAACTTATGTAATACTCTCACACTCAGGAATTAATGACTACGTATAGCTGAATTACACATAAATTGAAATATTAGAAGCCTTTAATTCTTATCTTGATGATAATACGTTTCATATAATGAAAACCCAAATTAACTGTCTCAAAAAAAAAAAATATTTAATGATAATTTAAAAAAGACATTTGTAAAGTAAAAGCAGTATTATGGCCAATCCAGTCATGGGGAAGACTGCTGACATGACAGATGTCCAGAAGCCAGTCATTGACTCCGCCCACAAAGAGGGGAAGTGAAAAGGCCCAGGTTGTTCAGGTTGCTGTTTTCAAGCTTACTCAAAGAAAAGCGAGTGGAAGAAAAAAGTGCTTAAGCTAGAAGGATGACCACAGGCTTCAGAGGATTGTAAAGAAAATCCACTATTGGAAACAAAATTTGAATCAGTTATTAAACATTTGATTTATAAAACAACTTTTATATGTTATGTAAATTTTGTTTATTAAATAATTTTTTCCCGTTTTGCTCAGATGAGAACGTGCAGGAGCTGTCTGTGGAGCTGGTCCAGCTGGGGTTCATAAGTGAGGTAAGCAGCGGAACGGTCGATTAACTGCAAATTCCCAGTCGGCATATTTCCTCACTCTGTCTTTCCTAAACTCCAGGGCGATCAGCCGCGACTCGCATGCGTTCTCGAAGAGGCCTTCTCCAAGTTCTACAGCCGGAACGGTTCTCTCAACCCGGTGACTGTTTCCTCGTAGCCGAGGACTCGCCAGGCCTTTTCTCAGCCCTCCTCGTCCTCCAGAGCAGGACTAGCTTTCGCTTCACGTTTACATCGCTGCAAAGCTTTTAGGAGGACCGAGGAGGCAGCCTTGGTCTGATTGCAGATCCTGACGCCTCTTCTTGTATTTTCTGGTGGGGAAAGCTGCCACTAAGTGGTTGTTGCTCTCTTTTGTTCGTTATTACCTTTTACTCCGCAGTCATCTGCTTCTCTACGGACAGAGGAAAATGTAGTTGAAGCTAAATGGAAAGTCAGAACAGTTTTAACAGATTTCTTTTAGTGGGAAGGAAATGCCAGAAGTGGAATCGAATAACAGCAACAGTGTTTTCCTTAAGCCAGTGTTGGGAGTTGTATTTTAAACATCTTTTTTCTTAAATCATTTGATTGATTTGTCGCTGTCCGCTGTCCTGACATACTGAAGCGTCTGTGTTAGTGTTTTGAGCTTGAAGTCTAGTCTATTAAACTCTCCGAGCATTGAATGAGGTACCTGCTGACCTCTGATCTAAGGTAAAACCAGTGAAGAAGCATAAGCAGTGTCAGCTTTAAAGTTCTATCATCCCACAACATATAGTCATAAACTCATCAGCTGTAACACAATCAAATGAGCAAGTTAAGATTATATAGAAATCTATTTATTTGTCTCTCTTTGATGTATTTCTCTTCCAGCACAGAGACCAGGGGTTGATTGTATGCTTTTACTGCCTGTTTTTCTTTTAAACAAGCTGTTACTCTCTATGTAAAATGACTGAGTCCAAATATTGCAACACACACCAACAAGCAGTTCTCTTTAGGTTCATTTTTTTTTACTCAAGATATTAGTTTGATCAATATTCAAGTTCTGGATTTAACAGTACCGGCGGTGGCGTTTTACACATTTGCTCCATGTCTGAAAGGAAATCAATACATGAAATGTACTCGTCTCTCTCTCATCAGCTAGATTTTGTTGCACTTATGGTTCCTTTGGGTCATTGGATACCGTCTCAGACCTATCCCAACTGATAAGTGAGGATCTTTTGCTCATATTTGCACATTTGTAAACCTGTGAATCCTGTTTGAAACCCTCTCTGCGGCTTCTTGCTGGTGCACGCCGCTGAGAGGAACATGGAAGTTGGTGGGTCTGTGCAGCGATGTCCTGACAGGGTCTGTAGATATGAGTGAGGGACTGCAATCTTCATGTACTCTTGTTTGCTGGGCACTGCGGTTTTCACAATGCTTTTATCCTGTTTTTCACTTCCTCAACTAAAACAATAAAAAAAAAACATTATCTGCACCTAATGTGTGTTTGAATGAGTAATTTTTGAAATAATGTCAGTAAAAGTTCTTCAAAAGTCTCCATTATGCATCCATTCATTTCTGTTTCAATCAAGTGTTTCATTTATTATCCAACCATCCATGTGCTTATTTATCCATTCATGTCCTTCATCCTTCCATTCATGCATTTTCTATTATCCATCTGTGAACCCATGTGTGCTTTACCATCAGCCAACATCCACTTGTTCATTATCATTAAATGGATTCAATTGATCCATTTTTATCCAGTTTTTTCCATTTAAAACAACTACTCTGGAACCTTTAACCATACACTAAACCACAGTTTGATGGTTTATTTATAACTGTTGCAAATAAGTAAAAATAATTCACACAAATGACTCCCATTAGACAAAATTCAATAGTTTAAATAATTTATACAAAAAAAACTCATCCTGGTGTATCAGGAGCGTGACCTCTATCCTCCGAGAGTCATTTTGAATTCAACAATTATTCATCCAAAAATGCTTTACAAACGATAGCCCTTGTACAAGAATATTCATGTACAGAAGTTCATAATGTGTGTTTAAATGACACTTGGATAAAACACATTTCATGCTGACAAAAAAAAAAAAAAAAACACATTGCCGTACAAAATTACAGCAGTTAAAATAGAACAGCAAAGACTAAAAAATAGCTTTGATATAAAACACCCTAGAAAGACACCGTAAATAAAAAGCTACCAAAATGGCCACGTCTCAGTCATGAGTTTATCAGCTGCGTGGGAATTTTTCCATTTCTGTACAGCGAGTACAAAATAAATCCAAATAAAACCAGTACATAGCACTTCAAACACATTACTCATTCACATTAAATTCTTCTTTTACTTCCCAGTTTGAAAGTAACGTATATAGGCACAGTAATTAAATCCGTGAGCAATGTTTGGTTCACATAATTTTACTTTTAACTTTTAAAAGTCAGTTCAGTCGACCTCATTTTAAACATGAGCTTCCAGCATCAAAAGCCTTGTTTTCACTTCTCCATGTTATTGCAATTAAGCAATACTTCCAAAGAGTCTCCCGTTCTTCAACCAGGAAGCTTCTTAACAAAGCTGATACCTTAAAATATTTCAAATTGTTCCGAAACACAGCATTTTTAGATAAAAAACAACAAATAAAACTTTGATCTGAATTTCAGCACAATCCAAATAATTCTCTATTTACAGTCAACATGAGCTGTCAAGAACATCTTGTCTCATGCTTGTTTTTAAAAGAATCACATTTGTTTTCAGTTTTATATAAAGAAAATCGAATCCTTTTATTTGTATTTTATCCAATGAAGACATTCACAAAAAGTTAATTCATTTTTAGTTTCGACCATTCATTTTAACATGTCATATCTGAAACAAGTTTTTAAAAAAAAGTCTTTTACAGCTACAAATTTCCAATACATAAAATATTTATGTTTACACCAGAGGAACAGCTGTAAACTTGAAGTTAAATTATGGCTAAATTTCCATTTAGCTGCTTTAGTTTCTCCATCCTAAAATACGTGTGGAAAAGGATTTTAATCAAAGATAGCTTTAATGATGACATCTGTACTATTTTCTTTGCAGTGATCGATCAAATGGAGATAATTGGAAAAGTTCTCATCAATCATTTAGAAGAGAAATAGCTAATCCCTTGAAAAAGAATACACTTTTAAATACTTCTTTAGATTATTTTAATAATAGTGCAATCAAATTAAGTTAAATGTAGTTAATTTCAGCACTTTAAAGCAAAATTAAAAACAAGCACCATCGTATACAGAGCCTCCATTTTAATTACCACTCCTGATAAAAATGTTTAAAAAAAACTTTTAGGATATTTTTGAGCGTTGCCATAATCTCGAATAGAAAATATTGGAAAAACTGGACTATTAATTAGTATGTATTCAGTGGGGTAAAAAAACATGATCACTGGTACCCCCTGAAATTCAAGAAAATAACTTTCACTGTAGTGTTTTGTAAAAAATATCTACACTTTATTAGGAAGTTTTAATTCATTTTAGACAACTTTATGTTTCCCATAGTTATAAAATGAGTAAAACAGGAAAAAATGGCAGTTAAGTACGGCAGATGTCTTCCAGTTTTTCTTTCTTTCTGATAAAGCTTTCTTACTCTTCTTATCCTGTCATCTAAGTTCAACCAAAAGTCTATTTTGTTTGGTGTACGGCTATCATTTACAATGAACTGTTTCCTTTGGTGTCGAGAGACAGCAGATCACTATTTCTGGGGAGTACTCTTTTTTTTTAATACCTGATGATCAATTGAACAGCTAGAGCCAACATTAATGCTCCGTGCCTCGTCTATAAGTGCTCGAAATGTAAAATGAGTAACAAGAAAATTGGTTGAACGACACTGCAGCTGTAGCCACTAAAGGAAATCACCAAGCCGATGAGAGAAAGTCTTCATGGGTGCTGCTGGAGCACCTGTATGGCACAGAAAGGGATTAAGTAATGATCTCATCTGACATTTGTGTAGCAGAGATGCAATCCGATGACCCTAGATACTAAAGCATATAATTTCTCAGAAAGTATAGCAGAAAGAACATAGAGGGAGCATAATAAAAAGAATAGCTAAAATGAATGCAAAGCACAAGAATATTAAAATGATCTAAATATACGCACAAGCTAGAACCCAAAGACAAAAGTAGCCATTAAGGTCCAGGAATGCCCCGTAGAGGGACTGATTCTTGGAGCTTATTGATTACTTTCTGGGATTTACTTGCAACCTTTTGTAAATCATAGAAAGTTCCATAAAGTCTCCAGTCAGGCTGAGTTAAAAACCCTGAAAGAAACCCATTTTGAAACCTCTCTTGTAGGTCAGTGCCTCAGATCTTTCAGGTCCTTCCCTAAAACTTCAAGTTGTTTTTTTTTAAACATTAATACTAGGAGTGGCATTAATTGTGGAGGCTTTTTTTCCTTTCTATTTGGTTTGATCCTTTCATTATTTCAATAAATTTGCAAATCATTATATATTTTAACCACAGACGACAATATTGGCATCTGTCTTTCTGAAACATTTACTTCCTTTTGGGTATTTTACTCCTTTGTTGTCATTTCATCCGCATCAAACGACAGACCTAAAGTTTGTTCATCTACCAAGCCTGAAAAAGCAACACCGTTGTGCTTTTCTAATTCAATGAAGATGAGTAAAATACTGCCTTAAGCAGCTCTGCATATAAAATACCTCGCTTTTTTAAGAGAAACTCTCTAATGTGGGAGGAAAATAGGAACTGTATTAAATAACATGAAGTTAGCACCAACAGTGCAGTAGAAGGCATTGGACTTGTGGAGGCTTTAAACTGTTTCCACTGGGAACTGGAAGCAGGGTCTTCACCGTGTTGTTTTAGCTCTGCATGAAATTAAACAACAAAACAATAAAACAACTCTTCTGGTCCTGGTGAGGAAGGCTTAGTGACAATGCATCAAGGATCCACTTTGTTCTTTGTTATTTTTTCAAACACTGGTACATCAGCGCTCGTGGATTCAGCATGTAGCGCTCAGAGTTGAGTAGTTTGGTGAGATACTGAGGCACCTGGGGCCGCGGAGCCACATAGGACACCCCAGGGCTCACCGCCATCACCTCTGCAATCTTCTGCTTCATTTCACGGATCTCCCTGTCCTGTTTCTTCACCTTACCTGCCAAGAAAGGACAAAATATGAAGACAGGGTCAACATCTGGAAGGAGACGGCACAGATATGATGAGATAATAACCATAAAGGCACACACATTTCTGCTTTATCATTTTTATCAATCTAATTGTAACACATAAAAACAACACAAATTGCTGCAGTTTCGCTGCATGAGTCATCTGGATGTTGCTGCACGATGACTTCCCATGCTGCAGCAGGTAACACTTTAAGAGGCTCCGTCAGACTACTGCAATGTCTTTTGAGGTGGCAAAAACCTCAAAAACAACTCACAGTTCGCCAGTGAAAAAAAGAAAAAGCCCAAATAATGCAGTCATTTAAGAGTAAAAAACATTCCTATCATTTATTCTACAGAAGTAGCAAAGTTTCCAAGGGAAGTGATCAAAACTTATCAGATTAGAATTATATTTAATTTCAGGGGTATGATAATTATTATTTATTAGAAGCTGTGCAGATTTATGATATTGGATCTATAAATGTGTTATTATCTTATATTCCCATTAATCCAGACAAGTAACAGTGCATAATGGTCAAACAGCTGGTGGTTTGATTTGATCCTCTTTACTCCTGAGTAAGACTAAGCCATCGCTTTAAAAAGAAGTCCAAATGAGGATGGTCTCTGCAGACGCTATCAGTGGGTCTTCTAGGGTGAGTTGTGACAGACTCAGGTTACCTGGCATGATCTGGAATAGGACTGCAGAGAATCTAGCACCTTCAAACTATGTGTATGATGAGTGTGTACTACTATGTTCTTCAAGCTACACTTCAAAATAAAGTTATAATTGTAGTGAAAACAGACCCAATCCCGCAAAAACTCAAATGAACAGCAGGTTCAACTCATTATTAAATTCAATTTACTTAACCACCATTGAACGACTTTTAAATGCTAGGGAGATGGAACAGTATATCCCCCTGATAAAGTAAAACAAGCGGTCTAAGATAAACAACTAACTCCCATTTTCTCCAAGTGTACACTCTGTAAGAGGTCAACAACACTAGAAATAATGCAGCTCAAATGAATGTACATTTGTTTGGTTGCTTCTGTTAATTAAAACAAATGTTTCTCTGGTAATGAAGGCTCTTCTTCTGTATGGAAAGGAATTGGGTTGTGATAAATGAAAGCTTCCTATGTTGGTATACACACCTCCAGATTGTACATACAGCTGGTGGCAGACAAAGCAGAATTGGGAGTTTTTCTGAGTGCTTTTCAAACATAATGATGCAGATTCTTAAGGTGGTATCATTGCTACTGAATGGTCAAGTAAGCTTATAGTTAACAAAGATCAAGTATGGCTTAACACTGCAATTAGAGCTTCACTCTAACCTCTAGTCAAAAATGGTGGCAAAACAGAAGATAAACGAAATTCAATTTTTTATTCATTTTGGTTCTACTGTTTTAATTAATGATTATATCATTCTTTGACAAGTTAGCAACCAGAGTTTATTTTGTTTGCTCTTGTTTTAGTTTTATGTTGAAATGACAAAGCAAAGCTGTGGATGAAACATAAATAGACACAAATTTTCTGAATTTTGATTGTTTGTTTCCAATTCACCTTCCCAAAGTTTACATTAGCTGTAAGAAAAATTTTAAAATATGAATATACAATAGAAAAGACATATAGACTTTTAAAGACACGTTAGAGATGTCGGAGTATTTCTTATTGTATTGTTTTGGTGGATTTTCTTCTGTTTTATAATAAGATTTATGGATGAATGTACAGTCAAAGCTCTCATTCTGCTTCCTGAAAACAAATCCAATTAGATTCAATGACAACTGTAAGTCTGTTTTAAAGAATGGAACAAAGCTTAGGAAACCTTGAGCGATTTCCAGCTGTCTGCGTGCGTCTCCCAAAGCAGAAAAGAGGTCCAGCTTAATGCGTGTCTCTGCACTCAGGTTGTACTCCAGATGTTGTGCTTTCTCCTGCATGGCTGATAACGTGGAGAGCAGCATGTCTGTCTCCTTCTCAACACAGCGGTACTTCGCCAGCGCCTGAAAACAAAAGGGATAACAGAAAATAAATAGACAACACTAGTTTCTCACTTTTGGCCCACCAGAGGGAGTCAGTGCTTTGGTTTCTTAATTTTCTCCCTCCCTCTTTCTTTCTTTTTTTGGAGTGTTTTGTTAAGAAAATAACAAGCTGACTTTAAATGTAAGCATAGTTCAAACAGAGACCTTTTAAAGATGCACACAATGATTTCTTAACAGACCTTACTTTGATCTCAGCATGCACGGTGAAGTGTATGTTCAATAACACGAGATCAAATCTCAACACAACAACAACGTGCACACCAAACGTCCATTCAGTTATACGTACTGCTCACTGATGTAATGAGAAATTGAAATATGTGGACTGCAGATCAAATTAAACACACCAAAAAATCTTGGATGAAAATCATTCACTTTGCTAAACAACTTCTACACAAAAAAAAAAGAGAAACACTTGAAAAGCAAACACCGGATCATGAGCAAACTCAGAACGACGAGGCACACGACCATTTGAGACTCACAGACACTTAAAATCACAGTTCATTCCCAAAGAGGAAAAAAATACCTCGATATCTCTCTCTAGATCTACCACACGGCTCTCTTTCACTTGATACTCCAGCTGCAGTTGTTTGTACTCTGTTTCTAGATCTTTAACTCTTTTCCTCAACATTTGGGTTTCACAGTGTTCCTGCCTGGTGTAGGAGATGAAGAGATTAGCAGCTTGGATTGGGAAGAAAGGAGCGGGATTATCAGAAGATCAGTTCACACAGACAGAAACACAACAGTTGCCTTTTCTTTCTAGGGTGTTCAAAAAAAACTGCAGACACAAGCAGAAGTGTAAAGTTAAATTTGAGTTTAAAAGATACTGTAACTAATTTAATCTCTTTGGTGCAATATTATAATCCTAATGTACAGATTAGGGTCTTTTGTGCTGCAAAAATATTTCCTTGAAAAGTCAACGCTTTCTTTATAAACATGCATGGATGTGTAGGCATAACTTTCCAATTTCAGGGGTCATTTCAGCAGATGAGCTACTAACTCTACCTGAAGTGACAATCATGATGCAGCTGATTTGTTCCTTAAGAACAAAAGCTTAAAAATCAAAGTGTGTGATTTGTGTTTTGGATAACCTGCTACATTTTTTTGGGATCAGATGTGACATAGCATGAAATAGCATGAAATAATTGTGGTTAAAACTGTGTTATAGGTTTAATATAATCAATTTGGCAACTAAAAACACTTCAGCATAAAAGGCTGAAAGTTTTTAAATTAAGGATGGTGGCTACGGCTACATTATGGATGTCTCTAGTGAAAACTGTTCAGAAAAGCCTTAAACTATATTTATGGAGACTTGATGACCCACAGACACCAGCCTTTGCTGCAGCTTTCTAAGGGTGAACTTTGAAGGTTTTTAGTGTATGATGGTATTAGAAAGATAGACTTGGCTTCTCCGTTGTTGCTCACATTTCAAGTTAAAAAAAAAAATAATTTCTCCAAGTATTGACAAAATTCAGCAGAGGCTTTTTCCTGTCCCTGTTACCCAATTTAGGAAGATCTGACAAATCGGTCTTATTAGAACGGGTTGTTCTGTTGTCTTTCCCATTTTAAAGAGTGGCTAGGAGTGATGTGTCTCTATGTGAATTCAAACTCTTAAAGGCATAGTGAAGGATGTTCTTTTTCCAGGTGGATCATCAAAATAAGTGATCCTCCTAATTGTCATTCATTCTGCTGATATGTTTACGTAAGGCCGTCCTATGTGCTCGTCCCCATTTTCACTTACTGGTTGTGATTCTGCCATAGTGGAAAAATTGCAAATCTTCTTTTGGAAAGTAAGCTTGCATGAGCGATGCAAACAGCAACTTTTAAACAGAGCATGCACGAGGTGAAATGGGCTTTTGCGTGATTTTGCACGTGTTTAATAGGCGTTCCCTCTCAGGAGCGGGTACAGGGTTGTGCATGTGCATTCGTTTTTGTTTTTTCGTTTTTTAAGGCACTACTGGCTCTTTTTTTTTGACAGTAGGCTGACAGGAAAGGGGGTATGAGAGAGGGGGAGAGACAAAAGGCTAAGGACCACAGGTTGGATTTGAACCCGAGTCGGCCGCAGCGAGGACTAATGCCTCCGTACATGGGTCGTGCGTGCTAACCAGTGCTCTACCTGCACGCCCATGTGCATTTTTTTTTTTTTTTTTTTTTAAGTGTGGAGAGCAGGTCTTTTAAAAAATTGCAAAAATCCTCCACTATACGTTTAACCCTCAGAAACTGGAGGCCATGTTTTACTAATCCTAATTTAATCACAGTTGGCAGCTTATACGGTAATTAAAGTCAACATCATAGGTTGGTATATTTCAGATGAAATATACTTATACTGAAAGTTGCTAAAAGTTGCTGTTTTCAAATGTTAAGAATATTGTAGAGATTCAATTTGTAATCTCAGATTTTTTTAACACCCACCAGGTAGATATAATGAAAGTCAAGTATTATTTTACTTATTCAACATTTTATGTGAAATTTTACTACTCCACTAAAAAAACATACAGATCTTTAGCTAGTAACCCATAGATCCATTTAGAATAAGCTTTTAATTATCATATGTAGAATTTTAATTATAACAATAAAAACAAACAAATCTCTTCTCTTGCTAGAGAAGGATGTTATTATTAAATTTAGAAAATGAAAGTTAAAAATAGTTAACAATTAAATGTGAACCTTGAAAATTTAACAGTTTTGTTACTTCCTAACAGAAAAAAGAATATTGGACCGTACAAATTATTTCTAATTTTGGTTTATATAAAATAAAGTTAAAATTTTTCAATCCAATTATATCTAATGTAAAATAAGCAGGTCACAGTTCTGATTGTCTTCTTAATATAACTTTGTTCCATCTTAAAACTTGTACAAAACATGTACAAATAATAAAAAAAAAGCTTCAGTTATATTTAAAGTATTAGAGTTCTTGTTTATCATTTCAATTCAGTAAAAAACTAAACCGAAGGGGGGATTTCTAACAGCTTTGTCATTGATATCATGCAGCTGCAACAAAAAATGTATTTATTTGTAATTATCTTATAAATCAGAAAGGTGTTTATGAAGCAGATTTTTTTTTTTAAATCATCTACACTGTAGGCTAGCACTAGTTTTAAATTACACAGCACCAATAAATACTTCAAATGACCAGCCTACTGCAATGAGTTAGAGAGCTACTCTGATTTGGAGAATATGTGATATGGAGCTGTGTGCAGCCAAAAAACCCTCTTTGCCTTTGTTCTCAATTAAAGGAGTTGGAGGGAATCATCTGCTGATCCTAATGATAAAATACTTTAAAAGTTGCATAATGTGAGCTGTGACCAGCCTACAGAGGGCCTTAAACCTGAAAACTAATTTCAAAAGCAATTCTCAGCTGCAGGGAGCCAAGAACAGGGCTAATATTGTCTCAGCAGCAGGATTCTGGATAAGATGAAGGCGATATAATAAAGCATGACTGATGCCTGCATTCAGGGTATCGCTGTTATCAAGGCCTGCTGCAATAAAGGCAGCCTCAACCTTCTGAGAATCAGTGAAGGATTAAAAATAGAGAGGAGCCTGAGGTTACCCAGGTTTAATTCATAAGTCCACTACAGTGACATCAGACAGCCTACTAGACTCAAACAGAATGACCTCAGTTATGCTTTCATTTAAAATGTAACACATTTTGTCATTGATATCATATTTATATTAAGTTGATCTTAATATTGACAGAAAGCAAACACATGGCAGTAGAGCCCTTAGTGGTTATTATGACCAAACTGCAGCAGTGATTTGCAGCTAACAATGATAAGCTATCAGTGCTGCTCTGTGAGCTAAACAAATGTTTCACAGTTGTTAAGTATACCTTTCCCTAAGCTTTTAAGGCTGCGAGAGGAATTTTGAAGATACCTGATTTTGTTTTCAAGACAAAAAAAGGTCATATAAGTCCGTAAGAAAGGCTTTAACTTCCTCTTTTAACCCCCATTGGCTATGGTTGGGATTTAAAGGCACCCACTCAGTTCTGAAGAATGAAAGGCCCAGCAGGAGAGATTTACCTGTTTGTTAGGGTCCGTGCAGCGTTCGCTGCCTCCTCCAGTTTCTGAGCCTGAAGCTCAGCCAGCTGCCTTTCAGCAGCGAGTCTGCCCTCTGCTTCGGCTCTGGTCTTTTTCTCCAGCACCGCCGTGGTTTGTTTGTCCCTCTGCTTGGTTTTAGTCAAGCACAGAATCCTGAAGGCACATATTATCAAAAGGGGGGGGGTTTATATATAAAGTAGCCACATTTTATGTGCATCAGAGCATATTGTTGGGTGTTTAAACATATCAATAAATTATATAACAGCTTACGGAGATTATGAAGGAGTTTTATTCAGAGGACTCAGACTCTGCCTTCATTTCCTTAAACAACTGAACCGTCAAATAATTTAGCACTCGATCTGTTTTTTATTTAACTGTGGAAACAGTTTCCACTCTGTTGTTAGAATAATAAACAGAGACAAGACAATTATCCATTAGTCAATGTTTGCATCTTTAATATTTCTTCAAATCCTACTACTAAATCAACAGATCTGCGCTAAAATTAGCTTTTAGGCAAGACACAAACAGTTTTAAAAAATGTAAATGAATGGAATAACAGTAAAGTCAAGCCAAGGTAAATGTACCTTTCGATTTTTCATTGTTAATTTAGAGCTCATAGATGTAATTATTGATGATTTCCTGATATGTTCCACTAAACAGCCTAGCAGGTGTCTAGAAAATGGATACTTACCAACTGTGTTCACAGAATAACTTACATTTTTTTTGCTTTGAATTTTGAAATTTGTTCTGTATTAGCATTCTTTGACCTCAACACAAATAACAATTTTAAGTTCCATTTTTAAGAAATTAATATTTTTAACAAAATCTTAAAAGGGCCAATGTCACGTAAAATGAACCTTTTTTAGCCTTTAACAGCTATGATATTCCTTTATCATAATCATGCTCACTTTAATAAATTTGCTCTGAGAGCAAACATCAACATTCTCCCAATAATTACTGCACCACATCTGTCTAGTAAACAACATGCCCACTTTGATGGGCTGATGTGAGCTCCATCATTTCTGCACAAAGTTGGGACAAAGTGGCTCATTAAGTACATAATCTGCACGGTGACAGCAACTGTTGTCTTAAACATGTGGGAGAGGTGGCGTCGCAGTGAAGACAAGCGTCTTCCTTCTATGTTGTAAGAAATAGAACAAATAAATACTTTGTACTTCATTATACTTTATCATATATATACGTGTATAGATTAGTTCAACAACCATAAAGTAGGACCTTTACTTAACATATTTTTTATCATTCATATAATGTTTTGGACATCATACATAAAAATGTTTTAAACTGTTGAGTTTTATCGTGTCTGAACCAAAAATATGCAAACAGCTCAAAGCAGAGGATGGAATTGAAGTGCTTTTTGTGGAATCTAGAATCATTTTGACCATCTCTATTCAGAATCTACAACAGATGTCTTACCCGACATAAAACAAGGCAATGTATTAAATTGTGTAATGTAAAATAGTTCAAATTAAATTAAACTTACAGCTAAAAAACAAGACAAATAAAGAGATTACAGTTTATGTTGAACCAGTCTGTTTCAAACAAAAACAGCTCTGGAGACTGAAAAAAGCTAGAAGCTGTCCTTTTGTTAGCATTTTGAATGATCATGTATATTTCTTTGGGTTTTCAGTTTGTAAATTTAAAAAAAGCATAAGTTAAATAAAAAAAAAATTACATAATGTATTAAGACAAAGGATAGCACTGAAATAATCAATAGAAAAAGTACCTCACTTATCAGGGAATCAAATTCCAATCTTTAAAGAACGGAATAAAAAAAACCCCACCAATTTTCCCTCCTGATCTCAATTTAAAGGAACCAAAAAACCTTATAAAATGAAATTCCACACTGTTACAGATTTTTGAGGACAGCACAATGTGCCTAAAGTCAATCATATCTAGGCTAACAAGAAGTTATTTACACAACTCCTAAAGAATAGCTATAAAAAATGCGGTTATCTACTGTAATCATATTTGCTTAAAGGAAGAAAAAAATATATAACAGAAAATTGTATTAAGTTGTGGGTATCTCTGGGTATCCATTCTAATATAATCAAAAGATGCTCACTAACTCATTTTTAAGAACAAGCACAATCTAATCTAATAATAGGAATGATTTAAAGCTGGTGATTTACACCACTGCTGAGAGTGGCACTGGTGTAGTGTTTCAATGCATTGACGTTATCATTGACATTGAGCTGTTGCAGACTGGTAAAACATTTAATACTACATATAAAAATGACTGATAATTTTGTATGTATTTAAATATTCATAAATGATAATGATCTGCAGGGATTTGGATTTTCTATGATTTCAGCATTTTCTTGTTTATAACATTCTAATTGTGCTCCGTGTGTTTTACCATATTAGTTTATTTCTCTTATTCATGTGACTATTCCAAATCAGTGCAGCTTTTTTCTGTTTGGTTTCCTAGTTTTAGTGTTCTTTAATATTTAGAGTATTTCGTTTCAGATATTTCTCCAGGTTTCTTTGCAGCTCTGGTGTAGTTAATTAGTCCTCCTCCTTCAGCTGCTTGGCTTTTTTTTTGCCTCAGCAGCTCCTCATTCCACCTGATCAGCTACTCTTTTTTTATTTATTTCTCTTCCGTTCCTAGGCTCTCTGTTTGATTGCTACATGCCTGGTTCACTTATGTCTGATTTCTTTGTGCAAGAACATTTTGTAAATTTGACCAAAGCATCAAACATTCAATAGACCAGATATGTTAAAAATCTGTTCGTTCAGTGATTGATGTTTTGGAACCCTTATGCCCTTTCTTCTGTATCTGGTATTGATGGATGATATTTGGTTTAAACAGGCACACACAGAGCTAGAATACAACTCTCCCAGTGGGTTAATCGGATCACTCACTTGCTCTGCAGTAGCATGTTGGACTGTCTGAGGAGGGAAACTTCTGGCCTCAGGCTCCTCTCGCTGTTTGTCAGGTTACAGATGTGGCTTCGTAGCTCTTGTTCACTCTGCCTGCTCGTCTGCAGCTCGCCCTTCAGCCTCCGCAGTTCTGCTTCAAGTCTAATACAAAACAGAAAGACATTCAGCACCAATTATGCTCAGTCTGATGTAAAGAACCAATAACTTACTTGGTTATTTGTTCAGCATGGTAATTCTGAGTCACTGGGGCGCTCTTGTCTGCTGCGTCCCTGTTGGGGCTGATTGTTTTTGAGTTTGTCCTCTGTTTCTTCTCAGCCCTCCCAGCAGGAGGTGAGGGAGTGTTTGTGCAGCCTCTGCGGGCTTTTGGGGAGGAGCTCTTGGCAGCTCGAGTGGCTTTGCTTCCCTGATCCTCTTGAGGTAGATTTTCTGGGGTTACGGATGACTCTGATCCTCTTTCCCCGCTGTGAAGCTGATCTTTAGACTCAGCCACAGCATTTTTAGATGATGATGAGGATGGTCGTTGGCTCGTTTCGGCTGACCTCACCTCCTGTGACGACTTCTCGGCTGCCTGCTCCTCGCTGCGGATCTGCAGGCAGTCCGAGCTGTGTGCATCGTCATGGGCCAGAATGGCACCGTTCTGACAGTGATACTGACCGGGCTCGGGCTTGATCTTCCACTTAGAGCCTGCAAAACAACAGGGAGAAAAACAAACAAACATTCTCTGATTTCAAACCCAAAGCAGTATATTTATTACAATCTCCAGCCTGTAAAAACATTTCTATAATGACTTTTGTGCCACTGAAGACACATCAAGAAACTAATCATAAATGATGGGAAATGAAACCATCATATCTAACTGTTTATTGCACACAACCTTTAAAAAGTTAAGATTCTTGTGGAAGAGATAAAGATGAGGGAATATTTTGATGACACATCTACAAACAGCTCTTTGTCTGCTAATTATCCTCTGATAATGGAGTCAAGTGAAACTCGTTGATAAATGAAGCAGAAAAGTAATTAAGGAAGATTAGGAGGACATTTTTAACACTTCTCCAAGAAGGGGAGATTTTGGGGTTTGTTAGATGACAAGGCCTGGGTCACATTTTCTGCTCTAATTTATCCCACAGGTGTTCAAATCCTTTGGACCGGGCTTTAAACTTGGATCATTTCAGCCACGCAAAGATATTTCTCCTGGCAGGAGTCAAACCAGACCCATTCGTTAATTTTAAGAATGAGAGACATATGTCTCCACTGCTTTATAGATCATCAATAATGGGCTTTTCATCACTTCAGCTGACACTTTGCACTGGTCTTGGTGATGACTTGGAGTTTATATTAATTTCTCATTTCTGAATAGAATTATAAGCGATATTAATATGATTTCGTTTAAAGGAGGTACTGAATTTAGTCTTACATAAGAACCAAAATATCTAATAAATGAAAGTCAGAAGGTAGATATCTAGTAATCCAGCTGTATCTGTCAACCAAATAGATAAATCATAACTATTAAAGCACACTTTATCCTTTATTGTAAAAAAAAACATAATTCACATTCATTTAATTTAGTATATATTGTGCCAATTTACAACAAATCTAAATGTAAATTGCCTCATTTCAAGTCTATTTATAAAGACAATTTATTAAAATAAAACAGACACAATGGTTAAAAGTTAAATAATCTAAGGAAACCCAGCTGATTGCATAATGTAAAGGAATCAACAGAAAACCAGCCTTGAGAAACCAAAGAATGTATCCCTAAAGGTATAGTGGAGGATTTTCTTTTTCTGGGTGGATCATATAAATAAGTGGTCCTCCTAATTGTCAATCATTCTGGTGATATGTTTATGTAAGGCCGTCTTAAGTGCTCGTCCCCATTTTCCCTTACCGGTGGTGAGTCTGACATGGTGGAAAATTTGCAAATCTTCTTTTGGAAAGTAGGCTTATATTAGAGATGCAAACAGCAACTTTAAAACAGAGCATGCACAAGGAGAAATGGGCTTGTGCATCCTCCACCATACGTTTAACACATTTTTTAGAGCAATAAGGCAAGAGAAAAGTAGATGAAAAGTCAAAAACCAGCTGGTTCCAAAGCTGGCCAAGCAGCATTACTGAGCTGCTGCTGCAGGTGCCTGTTCTTACCGCTGCTGCTGCCATCTGTGCCGGCCTTGGAGTAAACCTGCAGGCCTGGCGGGAGCGAGTGCTGAAGGAGGTGCATGTGGAAGTCATTCTCACTCTGCACGGCTTTCTGTATGCGCAGCTTGAAAATGTTTGTGAAATAGCAGGTGGCATCAAACCCCAAATAAACAACTGGATAGCCAATGCTGAAAGTAGAAAGAGGAGGAAAATGCTGTTAGAAGAACACAACTTTGAATTTAGTATAAAGATACAACTTGGTTAAGTCCTAATAAAAAAATGTCTACTTTGACAACAACTGTGTGTTCTTCATAGCTGCTGTCACTTCCACCTTTATTAACCCTTGGTCAAATGGTGCAGAAACAATAATTAAAAGCTATACTACAATGCAAAATATCTAATAATAATAAAAACAAATAAAGCTTGTTTTTTTTATTCTAATTTAATGGGTTTTAAATAATGAATGAGACGGAGACTCACAATTGTTGTCATCACTGGGGTTTAAACAGGAGACAAAGTCAATTTATCTAAATATTCCAAATAAAAAAAAAAAGACGAGAGATTTTTTTTCCAGCGATCCAGCCAGAGTCATGACTTAAATGTATTTGTGAATCTCTGGAAGGTGATGGGAAGGAGAACTTCTGACCGTGTACTTTTTTTCCTGATCATTGAAAAGTAACCTTGAATTCTCACTGTATTTATGGGTTTACAAACAGGCAAGAACCCAACTCTACCACTCCAGCTTAAATCGTTTAAGTCCAGTATTTATGATTCAAGGTGGGACATACATTTATGATCAAAGCTGCAGTACCCACAAGCTAACCAAAACAAACATGGCAGAGTAAGTTGGTGTGGTTTCTCATGGAGTCTGCAGCTATTCAATTTGTTCCTGAGGTTGGTTAAACCCAAGAGAGGGTCACTGAGAGGGCAACAACTGAGCCACAAGGGGGCGACCTCCCCCTCTGCTCCCCCACCCACCAGAGATCAACTTTGTGTTTCAATTACAATCTTTTTAATTTAAATTGATAAATTTGCATGAATACATCTGTGCTTAACTGCATATTTTGGAGAAACCACATCTCCATTCATAACCACTAGACAGTTTCTATAAGCCAACTGTTCTGTTTATCTTGTGATGTATGTCTGGAAATTAATTTTCTGTTGTACCATAACAAATCTAAGTGAGAATAGTTGGCTAAATGCTAACAAGAGTTTAACTCTAAGTTTTGATTGATTGAAAGTGTATGATTGCATTATTATGCAATAAATACAGGCAACAATCCATTCGATCTGCTGAGATAACGGGCCATGTGTGCTTTCAGAGGAAGTGGCTTAAATTTGGGAAAAAGGTGGCTTAGAAAAAAAAAAGGCAAATAGGGCAGCACATACCAAGTCCCAAATGTGTGCTGATTTCTTTTCAAGGTCCATGGCATCATCAACTCTTTTAAATATCATCAGTAAAATAGAAAAGATGTTTTTGACCTCAGCCAGATCACTTTGGATCTTTCGCTAAGTAGTCAAAGCAACATTGAAATGATTCACCGAGTATAAAATGCACTCTCTTCCATCAAAGCCCCGAGACCTAGAACTATTAAAAAACCTGTGATGTGAGCTAAAGAGAAGAGAGCATAGGAGAGATAGTTGTATAAACTATATATCTATATACACAATTGATGTAATAAAAGAAGAAAAAACTAATTAATAAATTAAAAGTACAGCTTTGCAGTGTGTGATTATCCTACTGCAGTATATGATGTTTTGAAGTTTTCTTAAGGCTATTTGTGACCCTGCCTATGAAAACCCAGCTAAAGTCATTTTTTGGTGAATCTCAACTTAATGTATAAAACCATTCTTAACATTGTGTAGAATGGTTTTATACATTAAGTTGAGATTCACCAAAAAATGACTTTAGCTGGGTTTTCATAGGCAGGGTCACATTTACACATTTTTAACTGAATGGCAAAATAAGTGTAGAGGGTGCTGCGTTATCTGGAGGGTACATTTTTAATAAAAAAAAGCATACCAATGTGCTGCAAAAAGATGAGACAGGTTGGGATGAGATGTATTGAGATCTTTAAGCCGAAGCGAAGCCTCTGTGTAGATGAGCAGAATCCACAGGGACACCGTTGATATACAGATGCCCTTCTCTAGGAAGAAAAACAGGATTTACTGGAGGGCTTCAGAAACCTATTTAAAGGCACTGTATGAATAAAAGTGGCAGCTCTATGATGCAAATATAAAATGAAACAAGAGTAAGAAAACATGACATCTCTTTTGGATTAACTGAGGTGAGATTGGGCATTTTTTCTGTTTTTCATTTAGAATGTGTTTTAGGAAATGATGTTGGGTTTAAGAGGAGAGATGTCAATCCGGAAAACAAGCAAACACTCAGCAGCCAGACTGACTGAGATGATTCCCCAGTAAAGGAACAGGATTTATTTCAGCAAAGGAAATTTCTAAATATATTGTGACAGCCTGGGTTTAAAGTTTTGCTGCAGTTAAACCCAATAAATATATGGGATTTCTGGTATAACAATAAAACTGAATAAAAAATTAACATCAAATTCATCATTATATATGGTAAATCTATTTTTCTACAATAATAAAAAGAACTTAGTTATGAATGTATGGATGGATGGATGGTTGGATGGATGCTTGGTTGGATGGTTGGTTGGTTGGATGGATGGATGCATGGATGGATGGAAGGACGCATGGAAGGATGGATGGATGGATATATGGAAGGACAGATGGATGGATGGTTGGTTGGGTGAATGGATGGATAGACAAAAGGATGGATTATTGGATGGATGGATGGATATAAGAATGGATGGGTGGATGGATGAATAGACAAATGGATGGATGGACAGATGATGGATGAAATAATGGAAGGGTGGACACACAGATTGGTAGATGGATGGATGCATTAGTGGCAGATCGTACATTTTTATTTTCTGAGAGAATCTATTGTTTCAATCAGATGCTGGGTAATAAGGCAACATAAAGGTTTTTGCTTTCAGGTTATAGAGAAAGAAGGTTCTCACCTGTGTGCCATATATAATTGAATAATACGTAGGTGCTCGCCACAAAAAACAGCCAATGCAAAGGAACAAAAATTAAACAAAAGATGTCCAGGGTGAAGGCAGCGCAAACAAAAACAACACAAATAACCTGAAATTAAACAGGAAAAAGTGAGTTAAGTTCATCGCATGAAACAAAACAAACAAGTAATACAGAATAAAGGCCATTGTGCCTCGTTTTCTTTGCACAGGAGCAGCCTTGGTTTTTATTATTGGGGCTGCAATACAGATTATGAGAGCACACAGCAGGAGTCCTCACCAGGCCATGGCAGTGAAAAGTGGTGTACACACTCCCAAAGAACAGCCAGCATGGCCACAAATACTCCAATCTGAATTCAAGGATGAAGTCTGCCAGCAGCACCAGCGTCCACATCACCATAAACTTCAGGAAGGTGTACGCACTGCAAAAACATTTAAAACTCATAAAAATCTACATTTTCCTATATACTGCATACATGTAGCCTACATATTTATATATACCAAAAAATATTTAGAAGTGAATAAATATGGCACCAGGAAAACAAACAATCATCTTCTTTCTGTTCATGGAATTCCAAGCTTAAGTCACAGTCTTTCATGCAAACAAAAAGCACAAGCCTGGATATATAAAAGATCTAAAAGTAAAACAGAGCAGCTGCATCTCAACAATGAAGTCCATTCCTTTAAGTAGAGGCAACAAGAACAACGACTGTCCCCATGATCAGTTTTATTAGGCAGCTAAACACAAGCGGTGCTTTCCTTCCTTTGTTCTGCTCATCCATTGACTGCCATCACATCACCCCTTCTTTGTTTGGTTGCCATGGCAGTATCTCATCTGGAGGAGAGAGGGAGCACCACAGCATCCTTCTGCTACTCTACATAATGTCTCTTTTTAAACTGACCAACATGGTTTAAAGTATCAGAAACATACACGTTTTTTTTTTCACAACATAAACTCACAAAATTTCACTTTTTAATTTTGAATCTTAAACAGCTTATATGTATTTAGTTTAGATGGCTAGCTTGTATTCACGTACAACATGTTAGAATTAGCTTATTTTAATTTTGTCTGTGATCAGCAAGTCAAATGCCTAAAAATATAATTTTTCTTAAAAAAACTTCATGACAAAAACATCAAAACTAAAAATCCTCACTCTTTTATTTTTGGTCCATAAACACATAAATCAACAACATGTTATTTGAATCAGTTTTTTCCAATTTTGAGTAAAGAAAATTAGAGATTTATGCACACAATACCACGTTTGGAGATAACTCTACAGCATGTAATTTGCAAGTATTCTAACCCGTTTATTCACATTAATGTTTATACTCTGACTTCACTAACACTGTGTTTAACATCTGCTCCTTTTTTTTTTATCACTTAGCATAATTTTGCTGTCTAAAGTTAATATTTAAACTAAAAATTGCCCTCTCTTTTATTCTATTCCACTCGAATGTCTCCTGTTAAGTATGATATTTAAATCATGGACTGTATTTTTTTTTCTACTTTTTTTTGTATGTTAAATATTTTAAAGAATCTCAATCACTTCAA
>NW_015150863.1:97073-107011 GCF_000732505.1 Cyprinodon variegatus
ATAAAAGTATATGAAGCAAATATCAAACTTCAGCCAAATACAGCAATAGATACAAAAATGATCAATGGAAGCAATATGGTAAAGATGTTATTCTTGACCATTAAATAAATAGATAAATCAGATATGGTGTGGAAACAGTAAGGAGAACAGCAGGCCGACATAAACTCTGCTGCTTTCCGCCTGTCTGCAAACAGTCTAGGCTGGAATAACAATATTTTCCTTGTTTTTGTTGGGGTTTTTTTTATTCAGCTGCAGAGGCTGGAGGTAAATCAGCTTCTCGCTGCTTTTTTTAGAAAGAAAAGATGCGACCAGCGGATGGAAAAACAAGATCAGCGGCAGACCAGGTGAGCGGACAGGATGACGACGGCCGAAAAAAAAAAAATCACACAAAGACGGGAGACTGAGCGCCACAACAAAAGCAGCAGCCGCTCGGCTACCTCTCAGACAGCTTCTCCGTGATTTTCAGTCGTCTCGTTTTCCGGAGCCTGTTCGCGTCCACATAGCGTTTCTTCATCTTATGGCTTCTGCTCCCTCCGTGTTGATGTCTGACACCGCGGCTACAGCAGCAGCGGCAGCAGCCAGAGGAGGGCAGAGATAAATAAAACAGACCTAAGGTATCCCTTCCTCTGTGCGTGTTTGGATGGAGGATGATGCTGATCCTCCAACCTGCGATGAGGTCTGCGAATCTTTGCGCATGCGCAGCTCAGGGTGCACCTACAAGTGTTTATCACAGGAGGGGAGCAGATCAACAGAATGAACACATGGAGCGTTCAGCCTTGTATGTGGGAATAACTGGACATGTTTTTACTAGATGCACAGTGGCGGTTCTAGACCAAATGTGCCAGGGGGCCAAAGAATCATGAAATAAAAAAAAAACAGGGCAAGGGATTTAAATATATTAATATAGCTGCATGAAGTGAAATTTCTATTTAATAAGGTTTAACTAAGATTCTACATCTACATTCAAAATGTAGGAATTTTAAGTATTTTTTATTTAATTTTAAGGGGAAGGCCATTTTTTTTTTTTTTAACATTGGGCCCTTGATTTTACGTTATTACATCATGTTCTACTCACCCATATTAGTTTTGTGTTATTTGGAGCTGCTCTGAAGATATTCCATTAGGTTATATCAAAGTAACGTCTTCCTATGGTCAACGACTTAAAGGCACAAACTAAATTGTTCATAATTTATCATTTATGGTACGCCAGGATTCATAACATGTAGGAGAATCACTGTCCCCCAGACATCCGTGGTTATATTTTTTATATTTATATTTTTTTTAAAACAAAGTGGAGTGTGTATGACATCATCCGTGTGCCGGACTGGAGTTGTGACAGGCAGCCCGTGCCACAGGCGACTACGCTCTGCCCCTTATTATCATTCGGCTAGCTAATCTGAATCGTTCATTCCATTTGGAGAGCGAGATCATCTGTGGTAGTAGCACTAGACATCTTTCAGGCATGCGAGTAAAACTAGCAGCAGTTTAGGGGGCAGGATGAATGAATGCTAGCTGGCGCGCGCGGATACACACTTCATACACACTCCGCTTTGTTTTAAAAATATATAAATATAAAAAATATAACCGCGGATGTCTGGGGGACAGTGATTCGCCTACATGTTACGAATGCTGGCGTACCATAATGAACAAATTATGAACAGTTTAGTTTGTGCCTTTAACCCGTGCCCATAAGAAGACGTTACTTGGATTACAAAACCGAATTTCTCCAGAACAGCTCTAAATGACACAAAACTAATATGGGTGAGTAGAAAATGATTTAATAATGTAAAATCAAGGGCCCAATGTAAAAAAAACGGTGTTCCCCTTTGAGTTAAAATTACCGTTTTCTATAAAATCTGAATTAGAACTCAAGAAAAACTGATAAATTCAGCTGCAAAAATTGGAGTATTTTTCATTTCTTTTAAAAAAAGCATTTAGCAGACGAAAACTGGGATCCTATCTCAATACCACTGAAGCTATCACCCTATTGTTTTTGAATAAGTAGTAAAACAGAATTTGTAAAAAAAAAAAAAAATGAAATAAATCCAAAGAACCTATCAGTAACGATGTCTGTTCCAGCGCATATCATCATTAGAATTTCTTTGAGTATTATGTCTTCAGTACAGGGGCCATAACAGGGGCCAGAAATAATCTACAGGGGCACTGTTGGCCCCTCTCTAGGACCGCCCATGTAGATGCATGATGCAAAATTAAATATGAATTATTGGACATGTGGATAAAGTGGACAGTTATACAGCTTTGCATGAAACGGCAATGTAACTTATACATTTAACAAAATCTATTTAGGGTTTCCCTGCCGTCTAATCCTTAAGTTTTTTTTCCTTTTTTTTTACAAAAGATTAGAAAAAAAGAAGGGAGTATCACGACAACTTAATTGCAAATATGGAGTATGGGGCAACAACAAAGCTGCTGAACTGTAAAGAACATTTATGGTGAGCGGTTAGGGCATAGAGCTTGGCATCCTGAGGTTCTGAGTTCAAGCCCCACGCCCACAGACTGCCACTCTGGGTCTGCGGGACACCATGATGGCAGCTCACTGCTCCCCAAGGGGTTGGGTTAAATGCAGAGGTAAATTTATACAATGACAGATCAATAAAGTTCAATTATTTATTCATTACTTATAAAAAAACACAAAAAATAAAAATAAAAAAAACATACAAGACCCCAGCTACAGTGATGAACAGTTTAAGTGGGATACTTTGTCAATAGGAAACTATTCATAACAAGTCTCACATTTTTACAAAAGGATCAACAGAGAAAAAGGAAACTTGGAAGAAGGTACTCAAACCAGATGATATCAAAGCTTAAGTTTTTGTTTCTAAAAGGAAACTAAGCCTGACTGGGGGATATGTTAAGTGCAGAATCCAGCGTTGGGATGCTTTACATAAAATTTTCCAAATGCAAAGACTTCTCCACTTTTGGCATAATTAATGTGCACAAATAAAAAATAGTTGTATTAACCATACATGTAAACAGAGTTTTATCGGGCTCCCAGGAACTGGGGGCTCTAGGCAACTTCCTAGTATTGCCTAATGGTAAATCTGCCCCCTGATCCCAGCGCTGCATGTCCCGAGCCTGTAACATTATAAATGATCCCTCACATCCCTGCTCTCCTTGCTACCCTTTGGGAAGAGGCTTCCAAGCATCCGATGCTGTCATGTTTAGCTTTTCAGTCTCTGAATAAGAGCAATCACGGAGGCAAGAATCAGTTAAAGGGTTTTATTGAAGGTTTGAGGCTGTACCGAGTGAATTCCAGCAGGCAGGGTTTTCTGGATACTGCTGGAAGAGTTGGGAGACAGGTGAGCAACAGTTCGGTGCTGGTTAAAAAGGGAGGGATGTATGAGACTCACAGAGAGCGCGGCTTGGGGTCTGTCTTGGGAGGATGGTGACCAGTGGTCCAGGCGAATGGTGCAGGTCCGGTGGGTGAGATCTGATGGTAGTGTCTGAAGGTGGACAGGCAGGCGAGCTCAGGCAGGAGGGCTTTAATAGTTTAGAGGTCCGTAGCCTCTCTGGTTCCTTGAGGCTGTCTGATAAGTCTCTGACAGGTGTCCAGAGAGCGAAGAGGTCTCTGGAGTGGTTTCAGGCTTGGGATCCTGGGTTCTAAGAGAAGGAGCAGGAGAGTACAGGGTTATGTTTTGGCTAGGCTGTGAAGCAAGGCTTGGTAAAGGATCAGTTGTACCACGCTGGAGCATTAACGAACTGACGCCCTCCTCCTGGTTCCAGCTCCTTAAGAAAGGTGGGAATCAGCTTGATGAAGAAAACCTGCCCGTCCAGCCCTGCAGAGAGGAAAAAAAGGAAAATCGGCCTGCACCCAGGCCTAGGAGTATGACAGCTGCAGGTCCAGCAGATTCCAAAACTGCAGATTCCACTGCCATCAGATTGCTGAATGTTGAAAAAAACAACAACAAAAAAACGATGAATTTTGGAAGAAAAAAAAAATGTAAAGCATATCAAAGTCTTATGTTTACATTTGGTCACTGCTGCACTTTAAGAAATGGAAATGTCTTGAGAGCTGTACACAACGAAATTTCGTTTTGTATAATTCGGTGTATACAAAATGACAATAAAGTTTGTCGAAGTCATATATCTCCAGGAAATTGTGGCTTAACAGTTCTGATTGGATTATTTCAGACCAGGACACAATCTCTGAGACCGTATTGGGTGATTTGAGCCAGGTCTGTGGCAAAGCTTCTATCTTACAACCCTACTTCTCATCCTGATGTTAAAAAAATAGAAATTGTTGTCACCAGTAATGGGTAGAAATTCCTTCAATTCTTTTAAATGCTATTTAGATCTTTGCAGGTTTTTCTTCCCTGTTTCTCTAATGCATCTTAATTTGTGACCTTGGTTTAGCATAAACTGTGCAGTTTTCTGCCAATATGGACAAAAAAGCATCTGAAGTTCAAGACAGTTTATGAAATATAAATTCGGACTAAAAATATCTGCTTCAAAATTTGTCTAGGAGCAAATCCAAGAACTTTAAACAGTATTTTGACCTATGCTAACATTCTAGGGTGCACCCTGCCTCTTAGACATTGACTACTGATTAACTCCAGAATGTTTAAGGATAGAAATAAACCCAAGGAGGTTATTAGTGTTGTGTTTGAATGTCATACATTTTTTTTGTTACTCCTCAATATCAAAGTCCACCTCGTTATCACCACGGGTATTTCACAGGTGTGGTGTTATCTAATCTTTGGTTGTTGTCTTAAAAACTGGAATGGTCTTGAATTTGCACCTATAAATGTCCCACCTGCAGGTCCCCAGCTTTGTCTTAGAATTAACCGACACCATGTGTCGTCTTTACGTTCTCTGCATCCTCGGCCTTGCTGCTGCCCTTCAGGTGTCTGGCACCTTGGCAGATGATCAGCCCTCTGAGGTAAGGGAATTAGGGTATTCATATTCTATTAGCAACTTCTTCATTAACCCTCAAAAGAATAATTGGTTATTTTTTTCTCTTGCCTGTAAAAAAAACTGATTCCTAGAAAGCGGGTGAGTATTACTTCTATTATTGAGGTGGTATTCTTTGAAATATTACAGTGTTGTTTAGTTTTGGGGGGTTTTTTGTGTGTGCATGTTTTAGGTGCCATTCGGGCGACTTCAGCAGAGCAGACCGAGATCGTAAACAAGCATAACACGCTGAGGAGGGGGGTCAATCCTACTGCCAGCAACATGATGAAAATGGTAGGAAAATTTGAAAGAGTAAAGAAAATTATTGTTTTCAAGTGTTGAATTCTTCAGATATTACTGTCAGCTCACAGTGTTTAATGCATTGTTTTTACTCATTTTCCCACACAGAAAAAAGGCAAATTCACACTACTGAGTTAACCCTCTGAAATTTCTAAAATAATGAACATTTCTATAATCACTGGTGAGGATTTCTATGTTCACATGTGGCAGTTACCCAGGGATGTATCACAAGGGGAAACCCAAGCATCAGATGTCATATAAACATCCCATTTACAATTTTATAGATAATGTTAACAAAAAAATATTATATGAGCATTGCTTGACACATATCATCATCATCAGTTTTATGTGTTTAGTATTAATAATCAAAATAAATACCAATGAGTGCATTTATTTGCAAATACATTAAATTTACAGTTTGAACTGCAAAACAGATAACCTGATTATTATGTCATTAATGTGAGAATCAACAACAGTTGTAGAACTGGTTATCCATGCCAGCTTTGCTTTTATTACAGTTTTAATAAAATATTCTTTGCCGTTCACTTTCCTCTCCTCCATACAGAGCTGGAACAAAGAGGCTGCAGCCAATGCTCAGGCATGGGCAGCTACCTGCTCCATGCAACACAGTTCTTCAAGCTCCAGAGAGATTAGCAGTAAGATCATTCTTCTTTTTTTTTTTCTTTTTTTTTTTTTACATCCAAGACTTTCAGATATATGAAATGAATAGAAAATGTGTATTTGTTGAGGATATTTAAAGCCTTAAAGAGAATAAATGTATGTTTTTACTGAAAAATATTTTTAATAGAGCCTTTTCATTTGACCCTTTACTACTAAAACATTGTTTTATTATCAGACTGACACCTCAATAGATCACCTATTTTTCTCAATTTACTACGACTCAGAGGTTCCCGCACTGTTTGGCGGATGTATTGTAAAACGCGTCCATGTTAAATGGGTCCGACTTAGCAAACAACTGAAGTGTTATATTCAAGATAGATTTTGTGGATACTCAGAAGCAACCGTTTAGCTCAACCCAGACCCAGAATTCAGGCAAGACAGACAGTGGAATACTTAAGATATTTATTCATACAATGACGGAATGGATCTGCGGTGGCAGCGTCTGAGACAGGAACATCTATCGCTGAGAAACACAGGTCAGTAACTATGATAATCTGACGGAGGATGATTATGAATTTGTGAGTCACTAACCTGGTTTGACAGTTGAGGTCGTGCCCAGAGAACGAAGATTATTCAAGCCGTTCAGCTGACAAGATGCAGTGGACTCTACCAGAGAGTTCCAGATGCTGTAAGGCTGCAGAGTTGACAGGAGATCAGATCCATCCTGATGAAGGAAGGCAGGATAATCCAAGTCAAGAGGCAGATCCAGGTTCCATTCACAGAAGACAGGCCAGGCAAACAGATCAGACAGGGGTAGGCAGGCTCAAAGGTCAAAATACAGAAACAGATCAGGATCAGGCACTATAGCAATGCTGGAAAACTCTCTACACCAAAGGCTGAAGAATAATGTGGCACTGATGGCTGGGACCGAGGAAATTAAATAGAAGCAGGATCAGATGGATCAGATGAGCAGTGATGAGAAACAAGACAGAGCTAGACACTTGAATGAAATGAGCAATAAAGTCAGCCATCAGTGCCAAAATCATGACACAGACACCAATAGCAGAGGTGAAAAAGGTACAAAAAAAAAAAACATTTGCCAAGACCAGCGTGACGTACAAGAAAGAGCAGAAAAGTGTTGCAGTGTTACAAAACTCCATAATCCCTCTTTAACTTGTCAAATGAGACCTTGTTTCCTTTAATACATATAAAAAATACAAGCAACTTAAGGCTTTAGAGTTAATACCGGTGAATGAAAATAAAAAATGTTAGTTTTTTTTATATCTATATTTACAGAAGAATCAGTTTTTTGAATCATATTTCCCTATGTAATGCTATTGTTTTTCCTTTGTCAAAAAGAGATGTAACCTTATTGTATAATTATAAAATCTTAATGTACTGTCATTAAACAATGTGGCTGAGACATTTAAGTCAGAGAGTAGTAGTTTTATAAGCCTAAAATCCTGAAAAGGACTCATATTTTACAGAAAAGTATTACACCAGATCAAACCCATGTCATATTTCAGCCTTTTGAAATCAAGGGAAAAAAGCACAAATAGATTATAAAAGTACATTGGAGAAGGGAACAACAATTTTGCTTATTAGAATGCATTTTAAAAAGGTTGTTATTGGTTGAGTAGAAATTTTGTTTTGCAGCCAGCGGTTGTGGGGAGAATCTCTACATGTCCAGCTCCAAAAACACCTGGTCTAACGCCATCCAGACCTGGTACAATGAGGTGAAGGACTATCGTTATGGTGTCGGATCCACTAATGGAGGCGTGGTGGGACACTATACACAGGTAAAGTTGTCTTCAAACACAACCTGATAACTGTCGGCTTTAAAAAGGTAGTGCTAAACAGCTTTTCATTTCTTCTTGGTGGACAGGTTGTTTGGGCTAAGTCCAACCAGGTAGGCTGTGCTATGGCCTACTGCCCCAACTCCAAATACAAGTACTTCTACGTTTGCCACTACTGCCCACCGTAAGCACTTTAATACAGATTTCTCTCTTTTTTAAATTGGATCCTACTCTCTAATTGTCTTTCTTAAATGAAATACAAATTGTTTTACTTGAATGATAAAATGGACACACACTCAGGTTAAGGGAGGCGGAGATGATACCAAGAGTTAGATTCTTCTGCTGTGTTTAATATTTGATGCTTTGGCCTGCATTGCAGAGGAAACTATCAGTATACTAATCCCTACAAGTCAGGACCCTCTTGCGGTGACTGTTCCGGCGCCTGTGACAACAAGCTCTGCAGTAAGTGGAAAAGCATATAACGCCAAGGATGTTGCATTTGAGTATATTTCATTTTGGCTTAGTTGAAAAAAACAGAAAGATGGAAATAATTTCTAACGTCATTATGTTGCCAAATACCTATAAATGTTTGAGGAAATACTAATGATAGGAATCCTGTAACAAAACAAATAAGAATGATGTAAAACAAAAAGAATGGTTAACCCATCAAAAGTTCAAAAAGTTAAAAGTTGTTTTATTTCTTTAAGTCCTTTCATTATTTGCACTGAACTTAAACAAATCAGAGCTTTCCTAAATATTATTCTGTCACTAATATGGAAACTGTAAAGCAGATTATAATTTTAAGCTTTTGACTTTGGGAATTTATTATGATTTTCAAATTTGGTTACTTCCAGAAACTCCCATTTTCCAGTTACCATACTAATTTTCACTTCACAGAGACAGTTTTTTTTTTTTTTTTTTTTTTGTGTGTAGCTGCAAATATTTTGTCTTAATAAGCATTTTTGGTGTGTAACCAGGCAAAAAAAAAAAAATATATAGGCTCTTATTGTACAGGGTTATTTCACAGTAGTTATTAGATAAGGTTACGACACAGTAGTATTGTTGATTCTGACAGCAGAAGGGAGGAAAGGCCTAAAGGAGCACTAAAGGTGCTGCTCGGAGCTGCTTAATAAATCTGCCTCTTTGAGATGTACAGGCCCCTGATGTGGTCGGTTGTCACTAATAGACATATATCATTCTTTACCTGCATGCTTTACTGCTACTTGCTTCTGATCCATGTTAACAGAGAAAAACCTAATTCTCATAGGTATGTAGGTGTGAGCAGAATTAGCATTTGTTGTACTTTCCTGAAGAGGTAGGGAAACTCTGTCTTCATAGATTGTTACAGGCATAGGCTAAATGTGGGATAATGTGATTGACCCAGTCAATTAGCTGCAGGTCAGAAATCCTTTTGCTCCCTTCTTTGCATTTTTCATTAATTCTTTTGTTGTTGTTTTTTTTCCAGCCAAATGACCAGTATAGCAACTGTCCAGAGCTGAAGCAGCAGTGAACCTGCAACCATAAAGATGTGGCTTCTTGGTGTCCCACCTTATGCAAATGTACCAATCAGTTTAAATAAATTTCAAACATGTACTATGATTCATCCATCCAACAAAAATAAAAAATAAACATTCACTGCAGAAATCTTTATTGTTATTCTGTTGTTTGTTAACCCAAGAGGCAAGGTTGGACCTCTCAGTGCAACAGAGGGAAGGAAAATGATCTGGTTTAAAATGTCTGGCTGCTTTACCTACTCAGTAATTAGGAAAGGTCAAAAGGGAAATGAATGTTGGAACAATAACCCTCTGGACAAACACACCCTGCAGGGCCAGGAGCCTTTTGACAATATGTGAGGTGTAAACACACAGGGAGGAAGGATAGCAGAACTGACAGGGTCACTTCACAGAGGTGGGAAGGAAAGAAAAACAAAGCTCTGCCAAAATAAATTATGCATTCGAGGATATTTGGGATCCTTCATGACTACTGAGACCTCTTCAACAAAATGAGGGAAAAGCGTGATGATAAATTGAGTCTTTTGATTCATGTTTTATTTTTTATTTTAAGGTGGTCAGTGTTTCTCTAATATTTGATACAGAGCCCCATAACTTTAAGCAACTCTACAAAATGAGAAAGATAGAAGAACATGCTGTTCTAGTGAAACGTGTACAGCTGTGCTTTAGAGTTTACATACCCCCTACGTTAAAGCTACAGTGTGTAACTTTTAGCGACATCTAGCGGTCAGACTGCAGACTCCCCCCCACCGCTTCTCCCCCCCAACAGTACGGCGAGCGTTACGGGACAAAATGTCTT
>NW_015150863.1:107961-159353 GCF_000732505.1 Cyprinodon variegatus
ATATTAAAAGTAGTAGGGTAATCCAAAACAAATTAACTTAAAAAAAAAAAAAAAAAAAAAATAAAAAAATCAGTAATGAGGTAAAAACTCTTACAGATCCTTATAAAACTCTGCTACTCAAACTGGAGATCTTAAACCAAAGAACCTGCAACAGATAGTTCTGCAGGCTTGTTGCTGAAATCCATCCAGTCTGGATCTTTTGTGATCTTTCAGCAAAAACATATTGCAACTTTCCTCTCTTCATTTTGAGTATTTAATTGTTTTTATTCTCGTTCATAAAAATAATCAATGCTAATTTCAACAGTGGATTTCCTATTACCACCATGTTAGAACACACTGCCATTGTATTGAAATTAGCCCCCCTCTGCAGCGTTAACAGACTTCTTCCATTTTAAATAAACAGTTGCTCTTAATTTTTGCTGCACTGCAATGCTTGCCAAAAATCTCTCTTCACGTATTACAGCACGCAGGAGTGAAACATATGCAAAGTTGTTGTTATTTCTGCACGTGTATTAATATAATGAGAACAGCACCTGCTGAAAGTAGATGGAGGAGCCGGGCGGGAGCAGAGGGGAGATATACTGGATGAGTTTTTTCGTCTGCCAGTCGGTCCAGTGATAGCAAAGGTCCTCTGGTTTGCACAGGGTTGATAAGGCCAGTCTTGCCATCCTGTGGGTCTTATCATCTGCAGCAGCAAGCCTCAACAGTTAGTCCCAGAGCCAGAAAACGTTTATAAGACTGGCGTCAGTTGGGCGTCCTAAAGAGTTTTTTTTTTTGTGAAACAGTAATGATTTATTAAATATGTTGCATGTCTCATAAAAAGAAGTTTCATATTTCAGTTCAGACACAAATGATCAAATGTAGCAACATTTAAACTCTGCAAAGCTACGTTTAATCTAAAGATGTAGTGGTACTGGATGTAAAGGAATTCAGATATTAAGGTGTTCTTTTACACTAATCACCAAAAGATGAAGCAAAATGATGAGATGGAAAGAAAAGAAGGAAGCATAACAGGTTAGTGGAAACTCTAAATGAGCATTTCCACAGGAACACATAGATCAGTTACATCAGCATGCCAAGACTGAAGACAGTTGATTTAGTCTAGGCTGTTATCTCGCAACATCAACGTCCCCTCGGATTGGAAACAGGATGCCGAAAGAAAACGAGCTGCATCTCAATGGAACCCACCAAACATTTCAGGCCTGAATGCAGCTAAGTGTTAACAATGTCTGCATTCAACCCAGATTAAATTTGGTGGGTTAAGTGAAACTAGCCTTGAAAGGTATTGCTTATTAGTAATTAAAGTGATAAAAATATAAATTTACTAAAATGAGAAAACAATAAAGACAGGGTTTCAAAATATTTTGTGATAACAGGCTATAAACTGACATAAAGTCTCTCAATTGCATGAGTGCTGTAAATAATAATATCTGGAGTGTTTTAACAATTTTTCATATTAAAAACACAACAATTCTCAAGTGGATGTCTTTAATAGAAATTATATTCCACTGCTTTTTATCCAGATACCCCTAAAAAATTGCGATGTAGCTTGTTCTGTTTAAAATTTGTATTTAAAAAATTTCCTTTTCAGTATAAATCCATCTTTTTGGCTGATACACAAAAAATGGTGGTTGTTGAAAACTATCAGTACGTCTTATACTGAACAGCCCATCCCTACAGTGCAGCATCATGCTGTTGTGATGCTTTCCTTCAGGGGACATCACGTTGGTCAAAGTTGAAGTAAAGACACCTAAAGCTAAACGTAGTTAAATTTGAGAAAAGGATTGAGACACAGAAAACATTCGCCTTTGGTAGGATGACGTGGATGGAGCCACAATAGGATGGTTTGTTCAAAGTGACTGCATGTGTTTAAATGGCCTAGTCAAAGTTAATTTTATTTGAACATTTTTACTAGACATAAAAACATTTTTTTTTTCGTATGCCTTTCATCCAGTCTGGATAAAATTAAGGTTTTTTACAAAAATATTGGGGAAAGAAAGTGTTTATTTCCAGATTGATTTGGTTTTATAAGGTTTTAACTCTAAAGTAAAATCAGAAATGTTCAGGATAACAAAGATTACTGTGTCAGCCTTTAAACAACAAAAAAATGTGTATTTAATATAGTTCAAGTCTTCTCACAATACAAAGGTTTTTGTCAATTTTACCTCAAAATAATGTTGTATATATGTGTCGTCTGTTTATGAATACAAAGTTACTGTTTTTTTATGTTTTTAAATAAGGATTTTTATATGCTAACTATGGATATAAATACCTAGGTGTGGTGTTGCATTTGAAACTTAGTAGAACATCAATATAAAGGTCAATTTAAGACTTTGGAGTAGAAACTTTACTGTAATGTAGAGAGAAAAATTCAGTCACTAAGAGAAGTATTGGAGGTTAAACAGTCGGATCAAGGCAGGCTGTCATAAAAGCTGGACAATGAAAGAAAACAAGAAACCAAGGGATATTATACTTCCTACATCAAAGTAGAAAGATGAGGAATAAACTAAGATGGTGAAAGAATTTAAGTAGTTTCTATCAGAAGTCCCTCAGGTTACAGTTTTCCTGTCTCTGAATCAGCACCATCTCTGCTCCTCTGATCACCTGTGTGGAGAGAGCTCCTGCTGCAGAAACAATTAGGCTCAGAGCGCTGGGATCGTGCAGTTTCCTTCCTTTCATTGAAGGCTTGTAGGTGCAGTAGAACAAAGCCCGCCAACATGCCACTCAACTGGCCTCTTAGGCTTTCAACACAAAAACAGAGAACATCAGAACCAAAGCCCACTGAAAAACAGATCCTCTCTGTCACATGCCAAGGCAATGAAATATGGCATTCTCTGATAAAGATTTTAAGGAAGGGAGATTGTAGCATTTGTAAGCCTGCAGTTTTTATTCTCAGTATTGTAGCTGGTGCTACAGTAAGCTCTAACTTCCCTATATTGTCCTGACAATCTTATACCCAATGGGTCGGGTAGACGTTAAGGGGCCTTTGTGCTCCCGAAGCTTCCTAAAATTCATTTTCGTGACACTGTGGTTGTTTTTTTGTGAGCAAATGTGATGGGTAAGAGTTCAACCGCTGGGTAAAAACTTGGCTTTAACAGGATGCTGAGCTAAATAAAACAAGCCTGGTTCACGTCACTCATTAGGAGATGGTGTTTTTCTTTTTCCAAGCTGCAGTCTGCTTGATGGGTTGTCCAAATCAGTATAGACCTCAGACAAATGTACATTAAATAAACATTGAGGGAAGTACCCATGGAGGAAATGGTTAAAGGGCAGGGAGTGGAAACACAGCATATGGGAAAACATTGATTAGGACAGATCATGTGCAGTGAAGTAAGTACAATCCAAGTTTTTTTCTCAATATTATTGTTATTTATTGGCATATATTAAGTAATTGTGATGTGACAGGTTCCAGCTCTGCTTCAGCTTGAACTGTTTTTGAAGATTGTCTCACATTTATTACATCATATGTGATACATGCTAGATTTTCATGGTGCCCTTTCTGATGGCGAGCTGATTGAGTCACACTCCCACCACTTGGCTTCACAGTTGGAGTCAGGTTGGAGTCCTGAAATGTGTGTATTTGATTTACTCCAAACAAATTCCATTATTCAGGTTCCCACAGTAAGTGCATTTTTAAATCAAATTGTACTTATTGTGGGAATGTTTTGATCTGGGTGCATATGACTGGTTTGATTGCCAATTTCATTCTCCTGCCTAGCTCCGCCCAGTTTCTCAATACCACACATCATATCCACCTGTTCCAGCTTCTATTTAAACTGCTTGCTCCCAGTCATCAGGGCCAGATTACTTCTCTCGAGCCAGTGGGGAGAGTTGACCGGCATTACCTTAGTGTTTCTGATTTCCTGGTCTGCCTCTCTACCACTTAGCCTGCCTGTTCCTATTCTGATCTGTTTGCCTGACCTGTCCCTGGAATCCTGCTTGTTCTCCTTTCTATGGGGCTGCAGCATCTGGGACACTCTGGGCGGCACTCTCCACATCTTGTTGGCAGCCCACTGGCTGGATCCTACCTTATTCTGAACTGTTAAACCAGGTCAGTGACTCACACGTTCATATTCTTCCAGATTATCCTGTCCATTAACCTGTGTTTCTCCCCTTCAGAATTTCCTTCCTCAGATGCCCTGGCCACTGATACTGCAGATCTGCAGTCCATTCATTTTAATAAAAGCTTTTGAAGTTATCCCACTATCTGTCTTGCCTTGAATAATGGATCCTCTTTTCTGAGCTGTGAAAGGGAACTTGAAAAAGTTCTGTCAAAAGTTCATAACTTAAGTATTTTTTTTTTCACATCCACCTCGCAACCTTTAGTGTACACTTCAAAAGCTTCAACAGCAATTACAACTCAGACTTAGAAAAGAACATGCCTCATATACACAAAAATACGAACTGGTAGTTTAGGATAATCATTACCATGGAACTAACTAAAACAGCAATACTTGACTATGATTGGACGTCAAACCTTAATTTAGTTAGATTTATAAATTTTTTATGAATTAGTTTGTAATTTTTTTATTGTATTCTGAGAATTTGTCTCTAATTTTTATAAATACTTCATTTTTAACCATAAGATTCCTTACAGCTGCAAGCGCATTGGGCAAGACAGGTTTAATGGTCTAAAATATTTCAGTAGCAAGACGATTCAACGTGCTGTACATGACAAATACTGTAAAAAAAAAAAAAACATACATTGAGTACATAAATGTAAAATAAAAAGAATAACAATTAATAATCAAAACAAGTTAAATATATTAAATAAAATCTAAAATGTTAATAAAAATCAAAGGGAAGTTGGACTCAAAATTGAAGTAAATATTTTAGGGCAAATGTCACTCTAAACAAATAAATTTAAAGCAGCTTAGGGTTTCGATACTTTTCCAGTTTTCCAGGGGACTATTCCAGATTAGTGAAGCATAAGAACTAAACTTCTCCATGTTTGGTTCTGGTTCTGGGTATGCAGAGTACATTTAAACCAGAAGACTGTAGATGTCTGGATGGTTGATAAACTAACAGCAAGTCTGTTATGTGTTTTTTAAAGCTAACCAATCTGTGATTTATAGACAAAAAAATATTAAAGTCCACTCTTTAAGAAAAGGGAAGCCAATGTAAGAATCTCAGAACTGAGGTAATCTACTCTACTTTCTGAGTTTTAGTGAGGATGCAGGCAGCAGCATTTTGAATAAGCACCAGCTGTCTGTTAGAGACTTTCTAGGCACACCTTTGAAGACAGTAAAGAAATCCATTCTATTAAAGATGAATCCATGAATTTAATTTTCAAGGTCCTTCTGAGACGCCAGTCCCCTCCTCCTGAAGATGTGATAGAAAGCTGATTTTGTTGCTGTCTTTACTTGCCTCTGAAGATTCAGGCCTGAGTCCTTTTCTACACCCAAATTTAGAGCCTGATTGATGGTTTCTAGCTATGTTAGCTGAGGCTGTGTACAAACTTTTGAACGCTAGTCATTTAGTCCCTGAAATTATTACTTCACTTTGGTTTTGATTTAGCTGAAGAAAAAACTTCTAAATCCATGTGTTGTCACCTGGTGGCATTGTTACGTTTAGCTGTGTTTCGTCTTGCATCGTTATAGTAATTTATGTCTGAGTTTTTTGGGATATTACAAATTTTTGGGAAAACATTTTTTACCTAAGAACTCTAGAGAGAACTTTTGCGCAGTTTTCATGCATCTAATATTGTAGTTAAGAAGTTGTATGAATTGTAAATACAGGGTGTTGTTCTACCTGCTGGGCATTGGTGCCTGACGCACCTCCACCAGTGCCTTGAACAAGTGTGCCTTGTAAACCCCTGGGGTTGAATGGGTCATCAGCTGGGGACCACCAGTCATGGATGTTTCACTACTTTAACCCCAGTAAATCTCTTGGTGGTGGAGTGATGGCAGGAATCTCTCCCTGCCACCCCCTGCTGATGCTCTTGGTGTTGGCCCCACTGCTTATCTCTCCTCCTTAGCCACAGCCAAAACTGCCCCTCTCTGCCAATTCCCTGATTCCTTTGCAACATCCAGCTCCAATGCATCCCAGGTTGCTGAGCAGGCGGACCATCAAGGACCCGATAAATCCCCTACAGCCCACCTCAATGGGGCATGTGATGGCTTTTCCATGCCCCCCATTTTCTTGGGATCTAGGGGAACCCATAATTCATCCAATTGTGAAATATATAAAAAAAGAATTTCAATCTATTGGTCTTGGATGTCAAGTAAGCCATTCTTAACTAGGAGGTCATTCTCCTACAGGCACCTATTTATGGAAAAGAAAGAAATGGTAAAATTTAAACTTAGATAACAAGGATGATTTCTGAAAGAAACGTTACATCCCGAATGACACGAATCGAAACTGATTTTGTCTCTCATGATTTTACTCACCTGTATTTAGTACAGTTTGTCCCACTCCAGCATAGGCTGGTGTTATTATCAATTTGCTGCATCCTGATGACAGTTTCCTCCTTGTTTCATCTACAGTTTCACCGTTTATAACATCAGACCTGGCTATCTTTTTATAAACATCTATAAGCTCCTGGCACTCTAAAGTGGTATCAGTTATGTTAAGCTGTGCCTCTCAGTAATTGCAAACCAGAAAAAGGATTTGCTGTATCAGTGGTGAATAATGGCATGGTTTATCTGTGGTGTTTACAGAGGTTTATTCCTAATGAATGAGTTAGATTTAAATTTCACGTTGTTGTTTTTTTCATTAACTTTAATAAATGCAAAATCCTTAACACAATCCAAAATAAATGACATAATGTGCCCTGGCAAAGTTAATAAAATCAATAATTTTTCTGCTTTATTTGTAAAGAAGAAACAACATAGGAAAACTCCATTTAAGCAATTATTTGAGCAATAAGATTCTATCATGTTATTTAAGAAATTGTAGAAAGTGTAATTGAGACGTCATGAGAGATTTCAGCATTTACATTCTCAGGGACATTTCTGTTTTTCCAGCATGATTTATGTGCCTTATGCAAACTCCCACATCAACTTTCTTACTCTACATGTCCAAAAATATATTGTTTTAATGAATATTTCGAAAACTGATATCTGGGAAAAATTATGTGTACAATTTATACGTCCCTGGGTCTATCTCATGGGGAAGGCACTGCTGCTTGACGAAAATCGCATGAGAGTAACGCATTAGTTTTTCCAGATCGCCTGTTTTTCCTGCCGTTCTCTGAATACCATTTCCCACTCTGGGTCCTAATAATAAACAAGGCTCATGGGTCTTTACAAATGCTTATCTCTACTGCCCCGGTAATCTGACACAGCCATATGCCGTAGTTGACATTTGCGCAAAAGACAGAGCGAGCATTCCTCCCTCTCATCCTGGTAAATCTGTTTGCCATTAACCCGTGTCAGGCAGATGCTTGGACCAAATCTATGTGCTTCACTCAGGAATGAAGTGGTCATGCAAGGGTCAATCACTTACAGGTCATTATTTCAGAAGGCTGCAAACACATTCCTGCTTCAGGAAATCAGTGGCAAGAGAGAATAAGATTGCACAGGTGAAATCTCTGTGGATGATCAGGCCTTGATTTCCCATCAAAATGTAAATCAAGTCAACCCCTTTCATTTTAAAAGTTCATCTAAAGTTCACAGCAGTTCCATACTTTAGTAGTTCTTCAATGGATTGAGAAAAATCTATCAAACTTTAATCAAAATTCTTCTTACATACATGGTTACAATATACGATTAACCTTTTACTCTGAGGCTGGCTTAAACTCTGGGATTAATTAGTTCCTAGTTAGGTGCATCTTCTGAAACATTTATTTGCTCTTAAATAAGAAAAAAATACTTTTTGATTTTATCTGATAAGAAAAGTGGGGAATGGTAAATGCCCTTTTTTTATTTAGAGCTATTTCAAATCAGAAAACTTGACCAAAGCGCTTTACGGTCATTCACCCAATCACGCACACACTCACACATTGATGGTGGCAAGCTACATTGTTGCCACAGCTGCCCTGTGACTAACAGAAGCTAGGCTGCCGTGCATTGGCGACAGCAGTCCCCCTGACCACCAGCGGTGGGCAATGCAGGTGAAGTGTCTTGCCGAAGGGCACAATGACACTGAAAGCCAGAGCTTCAACCGTCAACCCTCCAGTTGCAGTGCAAACTCCTTCATCTGATGCTACTGTTGTCCCAATTAAAATAAATAGGCAACTTAAGTTATGATCTAATTAGGTCCAAATATTAGAAGAATATTCAAAACAAAATTTATTGTAATCTTGTTTCAATTCAGTTTATAAATCCAGTCAATTTGGTACCAAAGTCACAGGATTCAGAGTCAATACGAACGAGTCCACAGGGAATGCGAAATGTGGTTTAAACAAAGATAAATAAAGGATTTCATCTCAGCTGTTTCAAGTTCTCGTTGTGAAATCAATTAGAACGTTAAGATAAAGTAACTTAATCCGGGAGCTGCTTAATTTGCATTTTTTCAGCAAGAAGGTTCTTGGTTTAATTCCCAACCCAGGGTGTGTCTGCACTAAGTTTGCCTTCCTACACTGCAAAAAATATTAATCTAAATAAGTAATTATTTCTTAAAATAAGTGCATTTTTTCTTGAATTGAGGAGGTAAGATCAACACTTTGCCAATGGAACAAGAAAATTTACATTTGAAATAAGAAAAAAAAAACTATTGAATTGTTTTATTTTAAGTGCATATTATCTAATTATCTTATTTTAAGAGAAAAAAATACTAATTCTATTGGCAAATTTACTTATCAACCTAATCAAATTAAGAAATCAGATTTAAGAAATTTTTACTTATTTTCATCTTATTTTAGACCATTATCGTTTTTGCAGTGTAACAGACCTGGCTTCCTACAGACTGGCTTCCTACAGACCTGGCTTCCTACAGACCTGGCTTCCTACAGACCAAAAACATGACTGTTAGGTTGATTGGCTTACCCAAATTGTGCTTAGGTGTGAATGTCTAATGGTAGCCTCTGTGTGTCTATATGTTGCTCTGCAATGGACCGGAGACCTGTCCAGGGTGTACCCCACCTTTCGGCCATAGATGGGGCATTGACCCCACCACCACCCTGACGGAATAATCGAGAAATGGATGGATGTAACTTTTCCTGTTTGGTTGACAGCATGCAGTGAGATTTTCCCCTTTCATTCCACATGCCGTCTTTCACAGCTGACTTTTGTATCTCTATTTCTTTCTGTATGTCTTGTTCTGTCTCCTTGAAACCCAGTCGGCCTCGGCAGATGGCCAATCACATTGAGCCTGGTTCTGCTGGAGGTTTTTTTCCTGTTAAAAGTGAGTTAGTCCTCTCCACTATCACTACAAGCATGCTTGTCATGAGGGATTGCCTTCGAGGCAATGAGTCGATGCAATCAACTGGTTTTCCTTAGAACACTTTGAATCAATTTGACTGTATGATCTGGTTGAACTGTAAAGTGCATTGAGATGACATGTGATGTGAATTGGTGCTATATAAATAAACTGAATTGAATTGTTTCATTTGATTTAATTTGTGGGTGTAAGAGTCACTCTGAAAACTTTCTATAACTATTTTTCAAAAATGTAAAAAGGCTTTTAATGCTCCAAATACTTTTTCGAGTGACGGTATTTTTAAGAATGATAGGCAGACCTTTTAGTGGGATCATAATTGATAGACAAGTAAAGAAAAGCTTCATAGGTCGTAATTTTAGCTGCATAATTAGATATCTTTGCTTCAAAATGAATGTGTTTGTCATAAATCATGAGAAAAACTGGCTTGGTAAACATGTTATGAAGTTTTATCACAAGTTTTAAATTAAAGCTGTGTCATAACCAGCTCCAGCTTACAGTATGGATTTTACCACTGGTATGTGCAGCATTTGCAGTGTTTTCTACAGATGGCTGAATGCTATTTTTATCACTTTCTCTTATTTTCCTTCCCCTTCTGGATGGTTATGAAACATGTGACTGTAGCAAGCTTATTGGACTCGAAGTAAAACTAATCTCTGAGGTATTTATTTAATTCCTTAGATTTTGAACAGAGGGGGGCAAAAAAAACTGGCTCAAAGTCTGTCCATGTTATCTAAATACTTTTGTTAATTTATGTTTTAAAAGGGATACATTCAGTCAATGAAGCAGGAGTCAAAGTGTGTTTAGTTTATGCTGCTTATAATTTTGGCTTTTTGTACCTTTTGCATTGCACTACAAATGCATCCTTGCCTATTTATATTTATATTTAAACTAAGCAATAAGAAATTATGATAAAGACCATATCAGTGTGAAGAAAAAGGGCCCACTCAAATGATTGAATCTCATCAACCTGAGGGCGTGAGCTGCGTTTGTGTTTTTTTATTATTTGTTTTGTTATTTAATCCTTTAATTTATAAAAATAAAAGCAAATATTAAGCTCCCAAGATGAAATGCAATCTTCCAAGCCTCTGTTTATACAGACATTGACATAACATATACCTTTATTTAACCTTTAAAATATAGCCTAAAATAACTGTCTTTTATCACCAAGCCAACGCCTGACCTTTAACTGAAATCAGAATTTTATGCAACCAGACTCGATTCAGGCTTGTTTCGGAAAATGTTTAAGTTGCTCTAATCTCAGCCAATAAAACAACTAAATGCATGATCAATCAAGGTATTAATATCTATACTTTTTTGCTGACTCTCCAAAGAGTTTGATTTGTTCAGGAAATAGCTATTAATCAAAGGAAATTTACTTTACTGCTGACAGATGCTTGACATATCTATGTTTCTGCTGGCTGAAGGCCACTCCTGCAGTGTAAATATTTTGAAAAGGGTAGTTTTAACTCATACATGTCATTAATCACTGCACACAATGTATGCACAGCTTCACGCAGCTGCCTTTTCTTCTCTGCTGTTTGCGTGACAAGTCAGTTTCTCCTTTTCTCCATCGCTTCTTAAAGAACTTCTCCATCATCTATTATAAAACAACTACATTCTTCTACCATCCTGTGCTCTGAAAGCCTACCCCCCACCCTTGCATCAGCTGTATCAGGATGTTTTGTCGGATGCTACTACAACCCCCCCCCCCCATGCCTCTTTGGTTCTTCTTATTTCTAAGGGAAGTCCTGGGTTGTGGCCCAATCATTTTAGTTTTTATTAAGATGCAGAGATAGTGCTGCAGGTTGATTGCCGCATGGAGCCGCATGAGGAAAGGGTGCGGCGAAGACCCTCAATTAGGCATCATTTAAAGAAGACCAAGATAGTAGAGCAATTACAGCATCAATGTAGGGAGGCTCTGCATTTTAAAGCCTGCAGCACTGAAGTTTATAGCTTAATAAATGTGATTACAGCTGTATATTTCTGGTATGCAATGTATATCAAGTCATTAAGGCTCATAACCTAACTTTGAAAACATAAGTTTTCAGGTGTTTAATTATTCTGAAATTTAAGTAAAAAAAAACAAAAAACAAAAAAAACATTGCTGCATCATGATTTTAAGTCTGGCTTTTTTAAGGAAACAAACTCAAGCAGAAGAACTTGAAGATGAAAAATGTATAGAGTCTTATATCATACTGGGTTGGGATCAAAAGCTGCTTGTCTTATCTTTATAATTGAGGAAGCAAGAAAAGTAAAGCAACAATTTATCTGGGGCAAACAAAACAGTCCCACGGCACACCAGAGAAACCAAACCTCTTTGCTCTGCTGTCACCACCTCTGTGCAGCTGATCTAGCTTCCTGAAATAAACTCTATGGTACATCTGAAAAATTCAAGCCTTAAAATATACCGGTAAAGGTTTAGGCATCCCTTTTCCCCACCAATTGATAAACAGTAACATTGATCTCCTAAATCAAAGAAATAGTAAAAAAAAAAATAAAATAAAAAAGAATCTCCAACTGAAATAGAAATACATTTAAAAATATTTATAATTTTTTGTTGGAACCCTGAAAGTTTGTCATCAGCACTTGTAGAATAGCCAACAATTTTATGCCAAAATAAATAATTATTCAGTCATTTATGCAATGAGGAGAAAATCTAAGCAAGAAAAAATAATTTTTAACTCTCCTTTAACACACCTGAATCAAATAAAGAAGTCATTAGCAGGACTGTGGAGAACTTGCCTGCATACTAAGGAGGAAATTCAATCATTAGTATGGTATGCTGGAGGGATTAATCCAGTCTGACCTAATTTAAAATGTTCAGCTGTAACTTCTGTAAAATGTGGTTCTATAAAGCATTAACTCATCAGGGTCAGACACACACAAAAATCATCTTCTCTTTAAACAAGATAGATTCCAGATAAAAGCTTGGATGTGACAAAATGGAAAATTTGCAGGACAATGACGTTTTTACAAAGACAATTTTATAAACACACCAAAGATTTCCACAATTAAGTCTGTGAAGTATATAAATCAAGCGATATGTCAAACATAGTAATATAATTGATCCATACTCCTGAAATCATTAATCATGGTTTAATAATCATAGGACTTACAGTTATCTACAGTAGGTAAAATAAGAATTGAAGATGCCACCTTTTTTTCTTAGTAAATCTATTTTTTTAGAGGTGCTATTGACATGACATTTTCAACAGATGTTGGTAACAATCCATGAAATCCACATGCTCAAAGAAATCAACCATAGATGTCCAGGAATTAAGTTATGTGTTATAATGTGCAATTGCAGAGGGGAAAGTATTGAACACGTCAAGAAAGGAAGGTTTAAAAAAAGCATGGAAAGCCAAGACACCAGCCGAAATCTCTCAGTATTTAGAAAGCAATCCTGCCCCTCCTCAATGTTAATATCAGCTGGTTCAGTCCCAAATGATGGCCTATAAAAAGGTGTCTCTATCACACGAGAAACATCTCATGATGGGTAAAATTAAAGAGCTTTCTCAAGACCTTTGCAAACTTATATTTGAACACAATGATGCCATTGGTAACAAAAGGATTTCTTAACTTCTGAATTTTCGAGTGAGGACTGTTGGGGTCATAATCTGGAAATGGAAAAAACATAGCTTCACTATAAACTATCTGCCACCAGGTGTTCCTTACAAGATTTCTGACAGAGGTGAAAAGAATTATCAAAGGTTGTCCAAGAGCCAAAGACCACTTGTGGAGAGCTTTAGAAAGATCTGGAATAAGCAGGTATAATTGTTTCAAAGAAAACAATAAGTAATGCACTCTGCCTCCATGTATGCACGCTCACCAAGCAAATCTCCATCGCTGAAGAAAAAGCACATTTAAAGTTTGCCATACAACATTTAGACAAACCTGTAAAATACTGGGAGAATATAGTCTAGTCAGATGAGACCAAAGTTAAACTCTTTGGATGCCATAATACACATCATCTTGGAAGGTCAAATGGCACTGCACATCACCCCATGTAAACAGCAGTTGGTGTAAAAATGCCAGATCGGTCGCCAGCTTCTGCTCTCCAAGCATTGAGTTTCTGTGTGTTAACTGCAGACCGTTCTTTCTGCCCAGAGATTTCACTGTGATTACATTCAATGCTGTTTATGTGCCCTACCAGCGCTAATAAAGATTTTATACCAGGCTATCCCTGACCTCCAATCTGCACACACAGAGCGTTTTCTTCATTGCTGGGGATTTTAACAAGACCAACTTGAAGACTGTGCTCCCTCTTTTCTACCAAAATGTTGACTTTGCAACTCGGGGTGAAAACATTTTAGACCTGGTTTACTCTAACATCAAAGATGCATTAAGAGCAACACCTCACCCCCACCTCGGGTCATTAGATCACCTTTCTGTCATATTAATTCCCCCAGCTAATCAGGGCTAAACCAACAGTTAAGGAAGTCAAAGTGTGGTTTGAGGGGGCCACGGAGAAACTGCAAGACTGTTTTGAACGCTCTGACTGGAACATGTTCAAAGCTGCAGCAGCCTATGACAACAAGATAAATATAGAAGAGTATGCCATGACTGTCTCAGCCTACATCCACAAATGCATTGAGGATGTCATCATCACAAAGAACATCCACACCCAGGCCAACCAACAACCCTGGATGAATGGGGAACTCAGCTTTCAAGTCTGGTGATAATGAGGCTCTGAAAGTGTGGCAACTTAAACGTGCCATCAGATAAGCGAAGCAGAACCACAGCCAGAAGATTCAGGATCTTTTCCATGATGCCAGCAACACCACCAAGATGTGGCAAGGCAAATGGGCGACCACAGACTACAACATCAGCTGCACCCACCAGGGGGGTGGGTGCAGCTGATGCTGACTTCCTGGATGGGCTAAACAACTTCTTTGGAAGGTTTGAGGCACTTAACAGCACTCCGGCAGTTAAAGCTATTCCACATCAGGGAGAGGAGGCCCTCTGCCTTTACACAGCTGATGTGTGGAAGACTCTGAAAGGAGTCAACTCAAGAAAGGCCCCGATAGCTTACCTGGGCGGGTGTAGAGTAGGGTGCAGGTTAGATGGTTGCTGTACACACAGAGATTTTTAAAACCTTGCTGGACCAATCCATAGTGACAGCATGCTTCAAATCTGCCACCATCATTCCAGTCCCAAAGAAGTTTAATTACTATCGGCCTGTCGCACTGACTCCTTTCACGAAGTGCTCCGAAAAGCTAGTGAATGAACACATCGTCTCCAGTCTTCCCCCTAACATTCAACCTGCTCCAGTTTGCCTAGCAACGAATGCAATCCATTGAAGACATCATCTCCTCTGCTTCAAGATGCATGCACATTCAAGATTTCAAGAATGTTTGTGTGGAAGAATGGGCAAAAATTCTACCTGAGCAATGCATGTGACTAATTTCTTCATACAGGAGGCATCTTGAAGCTTCTAAACATCTATTTCTAACGTCTATGGTTTGATTTTTATTTTTTTTTGCATGTTTAGATTGCATGTATTATTACCGACATCTGGGAACATGTCATGTCAATAGCACCTCTGTATTTACTGAGTAAAATGGTGTGTGTTCAATACTTTTTTTAACCCACTGTATGTAAATAGGAACAGACCCTAGTTCTTTGATGTCGCTTCCATTGTTCATACGATGGGAAGTATAATGCATGTTTCAGTTTAAAATCTTCAAGCTGGAACACTTCATAATTTTTTAACCTTCCTATTGGAATGAAACCTGCATTTTAATGGATAATTAGAGCTTATGATGATGTAGATTTTGAGTCTTAGACAAAATCTACTTTTTTCTTGTTTTGTAGAGTAGTCTCTCTATTATAAACTTTAAAAAAAATGGTGGAAATACCTGGACCAGTACAATTGGTCGTAAACTCAAGTATTTAATTTCCTATTTTTATGTATTCTGAGTAATCTCAAACCAAAATACTGCATATTTGCACCATATATATTTAATTCTTTGAACTTCCATATCAATGGATTTTTTTATTTTTTTTTTGCACCATGCTTACATTTTAACACTGCTGTACTTTAAGGAATGGAAATGTCATGTAAGCTGNTTATTTTTGCTTTGGCACCACAGCGCCACTTACAGGCCTGGCATACATTTTGCAGCGTTTTCATGCATTCGTGTGGACGCTCACATTTATTTTACGTCTCCGTCTTTACGGCAAACGTTTTGGAAAATATCAGCGTTTTGTGTTCGTTTTGACTTCGTGTGGATGGGGCCTGAAGCTCTGAGAGCGTGGCAACTTAAACGTGCCATCAGATCAGCGAAGCAGAACCACAGCCAGAAGATTCAGGATCTTTTCCATGATGCCAGCAACACCACCAAGATGTGGCAAGGCATTTGGGCAACCACAGACTACAACACACCCTCCCCCCTGGTGGGTGCAGCTGATGCTGACTTCCTGGATGGGCTAAACAACTTCTTTGGAAGGTTTGAGGCACTAAACAGCACTCCAGCAGTGAAAGCTATTCCACATCAGGGAGAGGAGGCCCTCTGCCTTGACACAGCTGATGTGTGGAAGACTCTGAAGAGAGTCAACTCAAGAAAGGCCCCAGGCCCCGATAGCTTACCTGGGCGGGTGTAGAGTAGGGTGCAGGTTAGATGGTTGCTGTACACACAGAGATTTTTAAAACCTTGCTGGACCAATCCATAGTGACACCATGCTTCAAATCTGCCACCATCATTCCAGTCCCAAAGAAGTTTAATTACTATCGGCCTGTCGCACTGACTCCTTTCACGAAGTGCTCCGAAAAGCTAGTGAAAGAACACATCGTCTCCAGTCTTCCCCCTAACATTCAACCTGCTCCAGTTTGCCTAGCAACGAATGCAATCCATTGAAGACATCATCTCCTCTGCTTCAAGATGCATGCACATTCAAGATTTCAAGAATGTTTGTGTGGAAGAATGGGCAAAAATTCTACCTGAGCAATGCATGTGACTAATTTCTTCATACAGGAGGCATCTTGAAGCTTCTAAACATCTATTTCTAACGTCTATGGTTTGATTTTTATTTTTTTTTGCATGTTTAGATTGCATGTATTATTACCGACATCTGGGAACATGTCATGTCAATAGCACCTCTGTATTTACTGAGTAAAATGGTGTGTGTTCAATACTTTTTTTAACCCACTGTATGTAAATAGGAACAGACCCTAGTTATTTGATGTCGTTTCCATTGCTCATACGATGGAAAGTATAATGCATGTTTCAGTTTAAAATCTTCAAGCTGGAACACTTCATAATCTTCCTTAAACCTTCCTATTGGAATGAAACCTGCATTTTAATGGATAATTAGAGCTTATGATGATGTAGATTTTGAGTCTTAGACAAAATCTACTTTTTTCTTGTTTTGTAGAGTAGTCTCTCTATTATAAACTTTAAAAAAAATGGTGGAAATACCTGGACCAGTACAATTGGTCGTAAACTCAAGTATTTAATTTCCTATTTTTATGTATTCTGAGTAATCTCAAACCAAAATACTGCATATTTGCACCATATATATTTAATTCTTTGAACTTCCATATCAATGGATTTTTTTATTTTTTTTTTGCACCATGCTTACATTTTAACACTGCTGTACTTTAAGGAATGGAAATGTCATGTAAGCTGAACAAAACAAAATTTTGTTTGGTATCCACAAGAAAAGTTGCCTAAGTCTAAGTCTAAGTGTAATATCAAAATGTTATTTGTATATGACAAACATTTTCTTGTAAAAATATTCTAAGTTGTATATAAATGCCACAATTAAAAAATGTAAAGAATTTAACAGTACGGTAAATAATACTATGATCCTTTTTTATTTTATTTTCCCTTATACTCTAAATGTTGTGCATCTTTGTGTTGCTATCCTAAACCAAACAGCAAGTCTTGCACATACCTGGAGTTTCTCTGCACGTTTTTCACAGAGGTTACAGTCTATGTAGAGAGTTCTGATGGATGCCTGTTGCACATCCCACAGTAACATGATAGTCTCCCACAGCACTAAACTATCCACACACCTGTTAAACATTCAAGTGCTGTCAGCTTCTCTCGCAAGGTTTCACATATCACCATCTTAAGATGATTGGAGAGCCAAGAAGAAAGAAGGCAACCGATCAACCGAACCTGAGAAGTATTTTCTTCTCATCTCAATATTCTGTACTCAAAAAAAACATATGGTTTTAACTGTAACATATATGGTAGCATTCGTTGAAGCATTTGACTTTGCTCATTTTTTTAAAAACCAAAAGCCGCGCAAACATGATGAGAGCTTGTGATTGTTGTTGACTGAGAGCATCTAGCTCGCTGATTAACCGTCCTGTGTACGCTTCCTTCTAAACGGGCTTATCTGGGTGAAAATGTTCCCTTCAGTAGCAGCCTCAGGAAACGAGGGGTGTGGTGGGAGAGCAGCCGAGCAAAGAAGAAAAGAAGCATCAAGGCCTGACCATCCTCAGTCTCCCAAAGTGCTTCACCATATGTTGCTGAAACGTCCTGATTAAGTCACACACAGACTAAATGACAAACCTGAAATCGAATCACATTGTTTGCTTATGAATGTAATTCCACTCAACATCCCGTTTTAACATTATCTACATCGTCTCAGATAAGTAAAATACCTGCAAACACTTTACATTGACTTACATTGACAAAAGGCATGCATTTGCTGAGAAACTCAGCATAATTTATCAGGCTTCTTAAATCAGTCAGGATAACTGAAGATACTGAACACGCAACATTATCTGATGCTCACATCAGTCAGGACAGCTGTTCACTATGTCTTATAGCCAACCCCAGCAACAAAAGATGGATTGCTCCATAGCTTTCACTATAGAAAAGTGAGTATCTGGATTGTATCTGCTGCACCACTGATCCCTGCTTTTAATCAGCCATATGCATATCTCTATAAGGAGTAGAGCAGAGACTGTGGGGTTTAGTGTTTTTCTCAATAAGAATCCATTAAATCCTCAGAGGAATGCTTGGTGTTTCTCATGCAATCTACAGAGAAATCTTTACATGCTTTTTTATATCATATTTGAGGAAAGCAGATGCAATCTGGAAAGTGTCAGAGCTTTTACAGGGTTCAAGGGGAGCCTGAACAGAACTTACATTACAGGATAAATATCAAATACCCACAGGGTATTTAAGTGTACTTACAGTGTACCTACATAGTTGTTTACATGATATTTCTAACTGAATGTAAATATGACCACAGAGTATATATAGGTGTCCATTGGAAAATCTACATTTCTAGGGCAATAATAGGCTACAAAATAGTTTTGTTAGTTCTTACAAAGCACTTAAAGCATACTTCTAGTATACCAACATGGGAACATATAAATGGGAACTTAAATGAGTATGCTCAGAGCTCAACACAGTATTTACAGGCAACTCGTGGTATTCAAGAAAGGATTAATGCAACTGATACAGGGTACATACAGGATATGTGCAGAGTATCTATTGGGAACTTTTAAGGAATAATTATGTAAAGTATAGAATTATATCTTTATAATTTGAACTACCGGTACTGTATTGCGTAGGTGTCCATTGTTTTCTATGTATATAAATTACTTTTTGTCAAACTCTAAAATATAAAAGGTGCTCCATGAACAAACTTTGACTGACTGATTCACATTTACAGAATATTTGGTTTATACTTATTGGGAGGTACAGGGTACCTAGATAAATAGCTATATGGTTACTTAAAGGAATATGCAGGATATTAGCAATAACAATTCATGATAATTGAACTTTATTGATCTCATATTGGAGAACTTTACCTCTGCATTTAACCCGTCCCCATGGGGAGCAGTGGGCTGCCATCGTGGGGCACCCAGGGAGCAGTGTGGGCTTAAGGGTCCTGCACAGGGACCCAGAGTGGCAGTCTGTGGGAGTGGGGCTCGATCTCAGAAAGTCAGGATTCCAAGCTCTATGCCCTAACCACTAGGCCGCCACTCCCCTCGTGATTGTTGTTGACAATAGATTTGGTAAAGCAATGACAGGGGAACCACAATGTACATAAAGGCCACCAAGAGGTTATTCATTGAGGTTCTTATATGATTGTGGTTTATATGCAGTATTTGTAAAAATACGAATAGGATGTTTATAGTATACTTACACATTACTTGTGGAGCTCTTATGGGGGTGGGTACTAACTGTACAAGGTGTTTCCAGGGAGTTTAGAGAATGTAGTAATTACAGTAGTACTTAAAGGGAAAGTGCTGCATAGTGAATGCTGCAAGTGCTAGGTTGTATGATACATTACACTTTTTTTTTATTGTTTTCTGAAAAGAATTTCTATTGCGGCTTTTAATGTAAGAATTCATTTCTGCTACATCAGCTCTACTATTAACATGATGCTATTAGTTTCCAGCTCATCTTAATCGAATTAAAGGCAATAAACTAAATATCATGCTAGATTAAAGAAAATTTGTTTTAAAATTACAACATGACCCAGTGATCAAATAAATCAAGGCATTATAATACTTATAAATAATTGCTTTCAGTTATTATTTATATAACTTATATTTACAGATTTAAAATTTGCTGCTTGATGGATATTAACCTTCATAGGAAGATTTGCATCAGCAACAAAATCCTCTGGTTTATTTTTAAAGCAACATATGACATCAGATATATATGTGGTTATGTAGATTGCACAGCAGCATGTAGCTAATCTAACAAAAAACAAATGCAATGAGCCCAACGGCTTGTTTATGCTTCTCAAAAATGTGCTGTAGGATGGGGTAGTGAGTGAGGGGAGATAAATTGTCTAATGGCTTTCCTGGAATGTGAACTTTACAGAAAAGCTAGATTAGACTGATTTTAGTTGATAGAGTAATTATTTGGTGTAGCCTTTTATGTTCCCAGTTGGTCTTCATCTTTAAGCCAAGAGAGCCAGAAAAAAAGTGTTTGGTTTTTTGTTAACAGGAAGAAAAAAGCTTCTGCTTTGATCAAACTGCCAAATTATTCCTAGAAAATTTAGAAAATTACTGAAAACAAATGAGTCAGCCTTGACTTCCAGGAGCAGCTAAATAATGCAAAAGGCTATATCTAATAGATCTGACTATAATGCGAATGGGCATTTTTAATATTTGATCAGAATACAAACCTTATAAGAATTTCCAAAGTAAGACAAAAAGCACAAAACACATTGAATTTTATTTTACCTGAGCAGAGTCTCACAGATGTGGACCATAAAAAGCATTTAAGGCTCTCAGTCTTTACACATATTTTAATGTGCATTTTATTAGGGCCTTATATAAACCAACACATTGAAATTCATTAGTGTAAAATGTGATTTCATGATCACTAATTTTCAGGATGAACATTTTTATACATTGCTTTGTCCAAAGCAAGCAGGATTTCTTATGGCTTTCCTAAAACACCAGTTTTTAACTTGCCACTTCTCTATAAAGGTCATCTCTGTGGAAAACCGGACTAATAATTGTCCACCCTGAGCTTGTTTGATTGTTTAAATTAGGTGGACGGTCATCTATTGATAGGTTTGCATCATAAGAAGGTAAAATAAGAGTTCCTCAGATGGATGCTTAAAGTTTTGGGGTTTTTTCCGCAAAGTTAACACCAACCAAAAAGGCTGGATCTATTCTGAGATTAGATTATCTAGATGTATCTAAAACTAACAGATAAGCTGAATGTTGAGGTAATTGGTTTAACTTTGTTTGGGGTTTAAACGGCTGAATATCAACAGACTTTTTATGCACTTTAAAAAAAAAAAAACATGAAAAAAATGCATCCTTTTCCTACAAAATTACAGTTATTTGCCATGAGTACTTTACTGTCTTTAATTCTATAACATCCACCTTTCCAACCAATTGTAATATATGGAGTCAGAATATTATAGTAAACACATAGTTAAAAAATGTCCAACATTTTAAATGCTTATAACACTGTGTGGGAAATATCACCTCTATTTATTTACATTTACAGGCCAGTTTGTCACATTTAGAGTAGAGGGGAGGAGCGTATCAGTGCTGCATGTTAGAGCATGGGGGTGTCCAGCCTGGACAGATCGGCAGCCCGGTGATGGACCTTTAAAAGTTTGTTTACTTCTTACATCATGACTCACAGGTGGAGCCATTCTGAAACTTGCATAAGCATAATATTAAATGTAAATCATTAACAACCAACTTCCAAAATACATCTTGCGTTTGAAGTAAAAAGTCTCAGAAGGTTCAAGGCCAAGCTAGTGCAGTTTTGAAAGTCAGAATCAAATTCCCACAGGGTGTTACATGGGTGTTTACACTATTGATAAAACTTAAAGATATAGTGGAGGATTTTCAAGAATTTTTTAAAAGACCCCCTCTCCACTTTAAAAAACAAATGCATATGCGCCTATTAAATGCATGCAAGAGCATGCACAAGTCCATTTCTCCTCATGTTTAAAAGTGGTTTGCATCGCTCATACAAGCTTACTTTCCTAAAGGAGATTTGCTCTATTTTCTCTATGTTTCCTCATCATCAGTAAGAGAAAATGGGGACAAGCACGTAGGACGGCCTTACGTAAACGTACCACCAGAGTGATTGACAAATAGGAGGACAACTTATTTTGATGGTCCACATGGAAAAAGAAAATTCTCCACTAGACATTTAAATTTAAAGCTTTATTTTGCAAATAATCTGGAGATATGTACATATCTACAGATATGTTTCTATATCGTGACAGACCTATGACTAATGCAGTGTTAGGACTCAATTAATAAAGCAGTATAACAGAAACCAACACAAGATTCAAAAACGCATTTAGCACTATCCAAAGTGCAGGTCATGTTAGGAGTTGTCCATTTAAAAACACAATCTGGAAAGCTTGACAATGATATATCGATGAAGAAACACCAAGTTCAGATAACAGCCTCATGAGGAACCAGGAAACAGGCTTGTCAACAGCTTTTTTTTTGTTACAAAATAATGAATAATTTAAAATTTCTACAGTAACACAGAATTACTAGTTTAATAAGGGAATAGTTTGGCATCCAAGCAGAATATAAATAGACTGATCCAGTTGTCCACAGTGCCTTGCAACACACTAAATTTCCTTTTAACCTTTAAACATTATAATACATCACAACCATAAACTCCACTTGGTTCCTACTAGATTTATACAGCCAGCCTAGGTTGGCTGAGGAGCAATTGTAACAATTCCTGCAGATTGTACATTGAAAAAAGGAGTACATTTTGTGCCCTTCTAACATTTAAATATGCTTTTATTTGAACAATTTTATATTAAGCTGCCGGGATTGACCCTTTGCCCCAGAGCAAGCTTTCAACCTTTAACTGATTTTGTTCCATGATTTACCTGAATTGCTCTCTTTTTCTTTCCTTTTATCAAAGCCATTTTTCCCTGCTGAAAAACATTCCCAAAGCATGATGCTCCGACCACATTTCACTTGAAGGATGCTGTGTTCAAGGCTTTTATCATAAATAGCCTTTTTGAATATTATTAAGCACCTAACCTAAATGGTAATCCTAAAAGTTTATCATCATTAATTTGAATAAAAAAAAAAATGATACACCTGCTTTATACATTTTGTTAGCAAGAGCAGTTCCTGAAAGGCAAACTAAACAAGCTGAAAACAACCAAACAGCAGTAGATTGAAATTTCACAGGAGGGAGACCTTTTAGTGTATTTTTGTCATGGATGGAGTATTTCACCAGCTGGACACCTAAGCGTGCCCAAAAATTTGTACAAATCATTCCTCTGTACTTTGGTGCAATAATTATTCTGGGAAAGTAGATTACTCTCAGAAGAGCTTCAGAGATTTCAATATATCTCAACATTTGGAAGTAATTTCCCACAGGGCCTGGGGAAACCTTCCCTCTTCTCAGCTCCAAGACAAACAGAAATGTTTTGCCGGCTGCGATTATAGTTACTCAGCTCATTTGTAAAGCTCACAATCTTCATCAAGGAGCTCTTGGCGAAGGAAATTTGACATGATTGTTACCACGCTGACTGTGGGAGTCGCTCGTCAAATCAGGGTCTTATGTCAGATCATAGCTGAAGTGAGATAGAATGGTTTACAATTGGGAATTATGTAAAAGTCACCTGTTGTTCTGATCGAGTCAAAACAAGGAGTCACACAAGATGCATTCAGATCACTTATCAGCGAAACACATCAAAGCAAGCAAACATCTACAATGCCCCCTATGAGAAGCCAGTTGAGAATCAAATTGCTTTTTATGTGCATGGCAGAAAATTTTTGACACTATGGGAAAAACTGCCTTTTAATTTACCTCAGATCCCAATAATGGGGCCACAGTGGTGTCGGATGTAGGAGTTTGCCCTGAAATGGAAGGGTTGATGGTTCAAGCCTCTGGAGTTCAGTGTTGTTGTGTCCTTGGGCAAGACACTTCACCCGCATTACTGTATATATTGATGGTGTTTACAGGGCCTGGTTGTGCCAGTGTAAGGCAGCCATACTTCTGTCAGTGAGCCCCAGGGCAATTGTGGCTACACCATCGGTTTGTCAGTGAATGGGTAAATAACTGAATGTAGTGTAAAGAGCTTTGGTCAAGTCTCCTGACTTGAAAAAGCGCTATAGAAGTACAGGCCATTTACCTTAATAATTTAACATGAAAGTTGATCCTTTTGACACTTTGGCACAATGGATGTTTGAACAGAGAAACATGGTACCTACATGCCTTGAAAGTTTAACAAATTTAAAAATAAAATTCTCTTCCTGATTTCTTTGAGTTTTTCCAATAACGCCACACATGGATGCAGTGTTGTGTGTGTTATTACTTTTTTTTGTTTTCATTGCAATTCACCATGATGCCAACCAGAATAGAACTTAAATAATCTGACAACCTGACATGTTTCCTTAGATCTAAGAAAACATGTCAGGATTTCCACGAACAGTACAGGAACCAACATGACTCAAGACGACCATGAACTGTTAGAAGCTTGACCAATGTGGTCATTGTCCAGAGTGAAGCCTATGACTGACAAGGACAGCAGCAGGTATATTTGGAGGAATCAAGGTGAAGCTTTTATCCAAATATTGTACAAATAATGAATGGTTAATGGTTTGTACTCAAAAGCCCTGCATCCCAGCAAGGGAAATTTCGATTTGAACGCCCCCGAAAGCTGGAAATGTGAGCTATAAAGTCAAGACAACGCGACCGTATTTGACCTCTGCATTTATTATGGATGGTACGTTACATTGGCCTTGGAGGCCAAAACAAACAATGAAGAACAAAAGCATCTACATGGAACATTGTCGTCTCACAAATTACTTCAATTTGAGTTTTGAGGTAAATCCAATACACAAAGTGTCGTGCATGGGTTGTGCAATAATGACAAAAGAGCATGGCCTTCTTAAAATTTCAAGAAAAATGGGTCTAACAACAGAACTTAGAATAGTTTCTAGACTGGATAAGTGGGGCTAAAATAAAATTTGATTCAGCTTTTATAAGTGTGTTATATTAGTTTGGCCAAGAAGATATACCAAATAACTTCCCAGAATTTATACTAGAATCTTATTCTCTTGGTGTCAATGATTTATATATGATTCAGTTCAATTCAGTTTCCAGATTTATTCAGATTTTTTATAGCACATATTTACAACACATGCAGTCTCAGGGTACTTTATAGAGACAATTTAAACAGATAATACAGTCAGATTGGTAAAAAGAAGAGACAGCAGTGGATATTTGCTTACATTTTGTCTTTGACTCCATAGAAATCCCTCACATCTATGATGAGCACATACAGTTAGTCACAGTAAAAGCTGAGCCTATTGCTATGTCCAGTTGATATATCTTTCCAGGATGGTCAGATTCCAGATTAAGCAAGCAGAGGGAACATAAAGTTAGAGGTTGAACTAACAAATACCACAGAATGGGAGAAAAAAAGATAGAATGAAGAAGAACGATGAAAAGTGGTCCATATGTCCTCCAGCAGCGTAAGTCTACAGCAGCATAGAGATAGTTCAGGATAACGTGACTAACATGACACTGAGCTTTATCGAAAATGAAAGTCTTGTCTCAAAAGTAAACACTTTGTCTGCCTCATTGGCTAAACTGGTAGTTGGCTGGTATATAACATTTATCTTTCAGGCTTCATATATGAGCCCCACAATTAAAAAAAATGTAAGGTGTATAACAACCCATGCCTTGAAAAAAAAAAATGGAGAACTAAAACCCAGAATAAGTATGACACTCAACTCTATGATTAATGTTTTTAAACATGTGACCATGGCTGTATAATGTATGAGATGCATTAGCAGTCTGTACACTGGGGGCTAAATATGGAAGGTTAAAATCAAGTGTAGCAGCTGAATCTAATCAAATTAGGAGTAAATGGGAAGCCTTGTGTTTTTCCTTTATCCTCTGTAATCTTAATGAAATTAATTGCATCTCGTATATGGTTTGAAAAGTTTTCTTATAGTAGATTAAACGATCTGTAGGCCTACATGCTTTTCTATGTGATCTTGATGCTGATAAGTAAAGGTTGCTTTATTCATTTATTCCTAATCATGCAATTACAAAATTCAAGAAATTAGCATTGATGATGTAAGATCAAGTGATAAACAAAAGACATGAAAATATTTTGGAACATTACAATTTTATATACAGTATATATATATATATATATATATATATATATATATATATATATATATATATATATATTTATATTGAGATTTTACATGATCAACACTAGCTAATAAACTTTTGAAGTCCATCTAAACTGAATTTAGTTCTAGACTTTGATTAGGCCATTCTAACACACACAAACCAACCCATCCTAGATCTTATTGTGATTTAGGGTCTTGCTGCAAAGTGCTTCTGGGAAACTACAAATTGTTTCATTTTGCAGAAAATTCCTATAATTTTTTTGCCCTGGCTTATATCTGAGTGTACCAGAGGGTATGAATCTTTATGTCTTAAATATATTTTAAAACTTTGCAATTGTGCCCTACAACCAAAAATTTACCTTTCAGTCAGGTTTGTGGTTTCCACCAAACAATTCAATCTGTAGCAATAGTTTTACTATTAAGAAAATATTTATATGTTGAGCATACCCTGCCAAAAAGTTCAAGGTCAAAGAAAAGTTTCTTACATTAAAAAAAACCTAAGAAAGAAATATGTCAGAAATATCTCTGAGCTGGAAGGAAAGATGAAGTTTATCTCTGCCTGATGGTTGGGTGTTATTATGTTTGTTTTTTTGTTTGGCTGTCCCTACGGTCCATAGAGGAAACCCATCCCTCGTGAGTAAAGTGAGCGGGGTGGAGGGAGTGTGGGGGGTGTTCACCATTGAGGCCTCAGTCTTCTGCCTTTTCATTGGTCAAAAAAAACAACTGTACCAGTTTAAAAGCAGACGCCGCTTTCTTCCCCCCTTTTTAGACGGCTCAACCCCTAAACACAGGACATATAGGGAGGGACTGACACAGAGCTGCAGAAAGATAACAAGAGTTGGTTTCAGGATGCCTGCCTACTCCACCAACATGAGGCTGAAGTTCCCCATCCTGGCCTTGATTTTGGAGATTATCACCATCATCCTATATGCTGTGTTTGTGACCTATGATGATGGGCATGGCCATCATGATGATCACCACAAAACCAATGGCACTGAAAAATCTCCTTTGGATCTATACCCTAGTAAGTGATGCTGATGGATGCTCTTTTTTGGATTCTCACTATTTAACTCTTAACTTAATCCTAAGGCTAATCTACATGCATTGCAGCTTTTTAATTACCTAAAGGTGCAAAGAAAACATCTAAAAGACTAGGCTGTTTTTCTAAAACAAAATAAATGTGGGATGTAGCTGATATTCAAGCAAACTTCTTTGAAGGTTTAGATTCAAAAGATCATCTTTCCTTATGTGCTTTTACCTTGACTAGTTGTAAACAGACATAGAAACATTTAAAAGTAGTTTCAGGTGCATGATTATAATTTTTTTGTTTTGTTTATTAAAGATGCACTAGTAAGCTTTTCTTACAGTCAGATTTCTGCAGCCAAGGATCTAAGAGGATCCTGCAGGAGAAATTGTGATCTGTGGCAGAAAAAAAGCTTACATGTGATTTTCATTAGTATGTCACAGAGGTAATTACAGACAGTCAGTCATAAGGTGGCCAGAGCAGCAAATTGCAGCTTCTGTTGCTTTGTGAGAATCCCATCTCCAAGATGCCTTGTGCCTTCAAAGAGGCACTGAGGCTCCTCTTTGCATCTGAGCAACTTATCTGCATAAAACATAGACTGAAGTTGCAGTTAATGAGCTGCTGTTTGGTCTGCTGATGGCTGGGTGGGGCAGGTGTGAGTCTCAGAGATTAGTGGAGCCTCCAGAATTTTGAAATCTTTCACCCTAGATATGACGATCTAGTTTCACTGTAAAAGATTATGTATTATTTCTTCCTAGCCTTATATTCATCTAAAAAAGCTGATATAAATATGTTTCAATGTTTACTTTACTTTGAATATATTTTTTACCTATTCTGAATTAATTCATGAACATACAGTTATTGATTAAATATGGAAATATGTTGTTTTGAGATTATCTGGCTCAGCTCAGAAAAATGGTGAAATAAAATCATTCATTCTCCTTTTGAAGGTGATGCTGAAATAAATTCAAAATTCAAATAAATTCAAATGCAGCTGTGAAATACCTTGTGGTTTAATGCAGATTGCCTTTAAAGAACAATAACTGGCATCAGTCTTCACTCAGCTCTATGGATGCTCCTTGGAGGATTTTCTCTGATCTTGGCACGCCAATGCAACGTTACCTAACTTCTGGGCGTGTCGCCATTTATAGTGGCTGCTCACCAGTTTTATTTCACAGACATCCATAAACCATTGATCACTGTATTGTAATAACTCATTACAAGCAAAGACAAGTAAGCAGGTCTAATAAAAGCAGCTAGTAATCAGAAAGTGGTCAAAAGAAAAAAATTATAAGAAAAAAGATTTTGTATCTTTTAGAATAAACCAGATATCTACTCCTCAGTATTTTATTCCCATCATATTGACTTTTAAAACGTTTTGCTTTTTAGATAATTACTGTGTTTGCAATGAAAGTGTGCATTAAACATTATATGCAAATGCACATTGAGATCTGATTGAGGCGTATATGCTTAAGGATTCGATTAATATATGTAAGGAAGCATGTTTTTTGTACTGAATCGTAGTAGATTTCAACATTTGAAAAAAAAATCAACTGTTTGGACAAAGAACTGGAATGAACTAAGTTAAAAAGAAATCTAAAAGATAATCCACACAAACAAACAAATAAAACAAGAACAATAATTATTGTAAATGTTATTTACAATCAACAAATTTGATTCAGCTCAACTGTTATTAGGATTTAAAGTCATATTTTAATAAAAGATTCATCTTCAGTTAAAAGGACGAATATTTCAACCTAAATTTAGATGAAAATATGTTAAAAAGTCAACATTCCCCTTCATCTGAACAATGTTGGTATGCTTACAAAAAGTGAAAAGCAAAGGATGTCATAAAAATGTCCTTTTATACCACACTGGAATTAAAATGTCATTGGAATTAATTGAATGGATTAAATAAATAGGTGTTTTAGTATTCTTTTTATTAAGGGCTAAATCATGGCTGCAGATGTTCAGAAGTACTCTTGGATATCAATTGTTCATAAGGACTGGGGTCTTCATAGACAATAAAAGGTTAAAAAAAAAGTGCAAAAACAGCAAAACAGCTTCTAAGTCAAATTGTTTATGTCAGCTAAGTTTCACCGACTTTTCAGATGCATTTAATTTTAGGCAATGTATAATTTAATGAAAAAGTGTTGTGTCTCACAGAATCGATGAATTCAAATGATTCCGGTTGCTTTCCTCATTGCATGTGTATAAAGTTCAGTGTGGAGAGACTTGATTGGCATGCATTGTATATGCATGTTAAAGTAGAGGAATACAGGGTTGTAGGTTTTAAAACTAATACCTGTAGTTTTTTTCTTTGTTATTGCTTTTTTTACTGTGTCAGTGTGCTCCAGCATTTTTCAAAACAGTTGCTTTTTGGAAACCTCACAAAGGTTTGATGAACAATAGAGGAAACGTAAATTGACATAAAGTGACCCTAGATAATTTGAAAATATTGTAAATTAGTTTTAGGAGTAATGTCAGGCCTCAGTATCTTAATCATGAATGATTCTATTTCTTTGACTTTGTGCAAAGAAATAGCGAAGTTTAAAAAACCTTTTCGAATGCATATGAAGTATCTCAATTAGTCATTCCACTGAGAATCTTCACCAGCATATCTCAAGTAGTGAACATTTTGTTCCAGAGTTTATATGTAGAAGGTTAGAGAAAAAATATGGTTTAACTGTAGTGGATGACATCTATATGGAAGTCAAAACCGCCATAATGCCTCTTAAGTAAGCTTGTTCTGTAATTGGTCCATTTCTGGTAAACAATATTTGTACATCAATAAAAAAAAAGCGGTCGGACATGACACCAGGAGGTGCTTAAGCTGTTAAAGGGGAGGTTTCTTTTCTATTGGCATTACAAGCATGCTCAGTATGACGGATTGCTGCAAACTCAACAATATGGTGCTCATCCAGGAGAAGCAATTCGTGCAAGTCAATGATGCAAAGCATCCAGTGATTCCATTAAACTTACTAAGTTCTTAGAGATGCCATGTGTTGTGATTTAGCGCTATATACATGGTCTGAGTTAATTGAAACGATTTGATGGATGTTGATCCATGCACTTTACTTTTACAGAGTATTCCAATTAAGGGTAGAAAATCACTCATCTTTAACCAGAACCAACAGATAAAGCAAATGTTCTGTCTTAACTTTGATTACATCCAATAGGAGTTGTTATATTTGAAAATAAAAAACAAGAGGTCAAAGATAGCACCAGCCAACCATACCAACAATATATAAAATATATTTCTGCTTTTAAACAGCCATAACATAAAGCAAACATTTCGTTTTGGATCTTGCAGTAGGTTTGTATTGCTAGTAGCAGCGATTATGAGCCCAGCTGTAAGGAGAAACTATAGTTTTTTACAAATCAGGAAAGAAAAAAAGCAAATGTAAATGTGACACTCTTCCCATTTGTAACGTACGACTGAAGAGGCAAATATTTAAGTTTGGTGACATTTCCACTTTAAACTTCACATTTTAAAGACTTCACCATTTAAAAATATTCTTACATTTACATAGAACTTTTATGGCAGATAGAAAGGGAGTTAAATGAACTGTTCATACATAGTCAGATTTTAAGTGTCTGAGAAGCCTATATAATAATTTTTTTATAATGAAAAGAACTTGAATTACAGCAGAAGTTCTCCCCAACTTCACAATTCAACATGGACGCCTCACATGTCAACATTACCAACACTATAGAAAATTTTTCTAGATTTGTAAATTTAAGAAAAGTGCATTGTTCTTATCTCATAATGATAACAATAGCTATCATGACCCTAAACACAATTGTTTAGAGTGAGGTTTTCCAGCCTTAATCTGGAATACATGTCAGTAGGATCCAATGTTATGTGCAGGTCAGATCTCCGACCTTCAAAATAACTGAAGGACAAAAGCGATTGATTTAATTAATTTCTTAACAGAGTTCTTTTTAATCAGATTTCTTCTCATTTGCACCCAATAAAGCTAGCATTCACATAGCTTAGTGGTCTGTTATTTTTAGTGGGGATTTCTTAAGCAGATTTGTTTCAGTTTTCGCGGTATATTACTGTAGATATTGATATTTTTTTATTTATATTTTTGTCTTTCTGACCAACATTTAATATGTTTTTTTGATTTGTTTTTAACATACTGAAGCCTCTTAATGTTGCATATTACCCCCATGCTAATCAAACTAGCAACTTTTAGAAAGTTGAAAAGACTGTGTTTATCTTATTCCAGAGTCACCTTGAGGCCAACTTATTTATTTCTTTATTTATTTATTTATTTATTTTGCTTGTTTATTTATTTGTTTACTTATTTATACCAATCTCAGCAGGAGCAACACCACCAGCTCATTCTCTGTCCAAGCAGTCTTAAATTTTGTGCATTTTTATTTAAGAAGGCCGAGTGTCACTAAAATGAAAAAGTAATTCACTTATTGAATTATCTAAAAACAATCACTGCCCCTACAAATGATGAAAGCATAGCTGAAAAGCTCCATTAGATAGGCTGTCAGGGGCCACATGTGGTCTTGCATTTGAAAACCCTCTGGAGGCCAGCTGTTATCCAGAAAGCACATAAGTTTTTAATTTGTTTTCATATCTTAGCATTGGTAAAGAAAATCTACCAACATGTTTCCCAAAGTCACTGAAGAGCTCCTGGTTTGTGTAAAGAAACTCTGTATACTATAGCAAATTTAAAAGGAGGTGAGGGAATTCAGCCTATTGTTTCCCAGCCTATATATCTGACATATTTTCAACATGAGAGACTCATCATACTAAGCTTCAGAAATATAAAAGCTGTTGATGATGATAAGTTTTCAAGGAAGTACCAGACTTTATGTGCATCCTTCAGAAAAATACCTGCACTTAACTCTTTGGGAGCATTTTATGGATTGTTTCTCCTTTTTTGTGAAAAGTGCCACATCACAAAAAGTATCACTATTTTTGTTGTTTAAAGCATCTATTTGCACTTTAGGAGTATAACAGGATCATATGCACTTAATCAGAGGTGCCACAGAGCAAAAGACCAAGCAAAAATTGTCCCAAAATGCTATTCATAGTTGGATTAACTTGGTTTCACAGCAAACAAGTGACAACAGTTACCTCTGTTGAGAAACATGACTCCTGTTAAGTTCACTAACTTTCAATAAGTCATTTAAAATAAAAAACAAGTTGAAGAATCCATGAGGAAATGGTTTAAACCCAAATGGAAAGTTTTACCTTGAAGTGCTTAATTTGATTTTTATAATGTCCTCATTTAGCAGTCGATGAAATGCACTTTTTATGCTATGCTGCAGTGTTTCAGGATGTCCATGTCATGATCTTCATCGGCTTCGGGTTCCTGATGACATTCCTCAAGAAATACGGGTTCAGCAGTGTGGGTGTCAACCTGTTGCTAGCTGCCTTCGGTCTCCAGTGGGGGCTCCTCATGCAAGGATTGTGGCACATGACGGATGGCAAGATTAAAATGAACATCTTCGGGTATGTTTTTAAAATTGCTGAAACACATGCAATCAAAAACACAAAAATTTGCTTTTTTAAAAGCTTTTAGCTTTTTAATATTGATGCCTAAATAAGTATTATACCCATTAACCGGTCACCCATTCTGTCACATTAACAGCATAAGCTTTAGTTATTTCATTGGGATTTTATGTAAAGGATGAGTTATGAGATTGAAATCTATTTTTTACAAATAAATAGTTAAAACAACATCTTGACCAGTGTTCAGGCTTTCACTGAAAATGAAAAAGAAAATGTTTGGAAAACCTTCCATGTAAGATGGATCAATGCAACCCTTTAAAGACAAAGTCCTTCCTTCCTTCCTTCCTTCCTTCCTTCCTTCCTTCCTTCCTTCCTTCCTTCCTTCCTTCCTTCCTTCCTTCCTCTTCGTACTCATCCAATACAGTGTGCTGGTCTACCACATAAGATCCCTGCAAGACAGTCAAATGAGAAAAATAAAAAGAATAAATCAGGAATAAAATTATCTTAGTTCTGTTTATTATTTTATCAAGATATTATCTCCATTTTTCTGCAGTATGATCAATGCAGATTTCAGCACAGCTACAGTCCTGATTTCCTTCGGTGCCGTTCTGGGTAAAACCAGCCCTGTGCAGCTCCTCATCATGACCATCCTGGAGATCACAATCTTCTCCATCAATGAGCATCTGGTGGCTAACATTCTGGGGGTGAGATTATAATAGCACAAACCAATGATCACAAAGCTAATCCTGGCATTTTACCTAAAAAACATTGTAAAACATCTAATTTTTACAGGCTAATGATGTTGGAGCGTCAATGATCATCCATGCTTTTGGTGCTTACTTTGGCTTGGCAGTAGCTCGCGTTCTTTATCGACCTGGTTTGAGTAACGGACATGAGAACGATGGATCTGTTTATCACTCTGATATGTTTGCAATGATTGGTAAGAAAAATGAACACCACAAAAAAATAACTGTACGCATGACAAAGATGCACCATACGAAACTTTAGATTTTTCTTAAACAGTGAAGCTCCAACTGAAAACAATGAAATAAACATGGTGGTGTTTGTAGTGACACGGTATAAATAGCTATTTTAAGAGTTTTGTATTTGTTTGTAAAGATTTTTACAATGCATTTTCCTAACTAAATCCAACCTGTTTTAAACTGTCTAATTACAATACATTTAATAATATGAAGATGAATTCCTCAAGTTAGGACACATTTTCCCTCAATACACACAGGCAACACCTGTTAATGATCCATTTAGGCAGCCAATATTCTGCAGTATGTTTAAACCATTGCTCAGTTTTCTACACCTATACCATGTCTCCCACCAAGTGGACACAAAAAAGTAGTGCAGTCTGTGACTTACAGGCTATGAAATCCAATGTTTATTTATTTATGATTCGTATCATCCAAGCTAAACTTACTAATTGTGCAGGAACCGTGTTCTTGTGGATGTTCTGGCCCAGCTTCAACTCAGCCATCGCTGAACGGGGTTTCCCTCAGCTCACTGCAGTGATCAACACCTATGTCTCTCTGGCTGCCTGTGTGCTTTCTGCCTATGCTTTCTCCAGCTTGGTGGAGCACAAAGGAAAACTGGACATGGTAAGGTTGTACACTCATCTAAAGTAGATAACTAAACTACATTTTAAACGTATACTAATTACATTTACATCAACATAGGTACACATTCAGAATGCCACTCTGGCTGGAGGTGTTGCAGTGGGAACTTGTGCCGACATGCAGATCCAGCCTTTTGGTGCCATGCTGATTGGCTTTGTTGCTGGCATCATTTCCACCCTGGGCTTCAAATACCTCTCGGTGAGTTGAAAGCGAGCAAGTTGGTGTAAAAAAAATAGCTCCTGTAAATTACAGCTAGATCAGAAAGAAATCATTTACTTGGAAGAACCTGTTTTTTTGTCACATGTACCTAGACCAAATATGTGACCTGAAAGAGACAATATTTCAAAAGTCTAGCAGCTCTTTCAGGAAAACTCAGAACTTAACCTTCCTAGCAATATCATTCAGTTCATGTTGCGTACTACAAGATGTTCCCTCCCAGTGGGAAATGCCTAGAAAGCAGGAGCTGTTCTTAAGAGAACTCCTTCTGATACAGAAAAGCATTACTTTTTATCCAAACTCCTGCTTCAAGAAAAATTTTCCTCTCCAAGGCTGAAAGTCTTCCTATGGAGGAGCCTCATTCCATCAGCTTCTATTTCATTCTATAAAGAAACTTCACTTTATGACTAAACTCTGTCTTTATTAAAACGGTCTATATCAACATCCTCATTGTCCCAAAAGAGGCCCACTTTTATCAATCTCCCACGCCATTCACTCGTGAACCAGAACCTTTACTGAGGTTCCTATGCTAAAGCTTATATCATGACAGAACCGCATTGACTGTAAAGGTGAGAACCTAACCAGTACAACTTATTTTAAACTAAACTTGGTGCAAATAATATAAATAAACCTCTTGCCTGGGTTATAAAAGTCCAAGCAAAATTTGATAGTATGAGAAATGCTTCTCATCCTTCTAGCATTGCATTTAAAATAATAGCCCTGATCCCCCAATACATCCACATTAAACTTTTGACACCTACGCTGCCTTTGGGTTTTTCTCTTTTAATATGTAAAGGAAAGACAGCAAAAAAAAACATTACGAAAGCTTTATGCAAAGTTATTCAACATGTTTTAGGAACCACACAGATCATCCTTGTCAAAATCCTAGGGGTTTTGGTACTAAAACCATCTTGATAGGATAGTGAAAAAATATTTTCTAAAAGAGTTCATTTTTCCATTTTGTTTTACATGTAAAAGTCCAATAATAAATAGTTTTGGGTTGTTTGTCAGCAATGAAAGACTTTCCAGCCCCATAGGATGAATTTATATAGTTAGTAGGGATTAATAATGGTAAACATACTTATCAGAGGATTACTTTGAAAGAAAATTGCTGCTTTTTAAACAATGAATATTTTGTGTTTTTTTTCTTCCTCTACAGCCAGTCTTGGCATCCAACCTGGGTATCCAGGACACCTGCGGTGTCCACAACCTGCACGGCATGCCTGGCATCCTTGGAGGATTGGCTGGCATTGTTGCTGTGGCTTTGGGAAAAGCGGAAACGGGGTAAATGCTCCATTCATGGTAACTAAAACAAAGGTACAACAGAATTGTTGCTTTGAAATAATGTTATTGTTCCTTTAAATGTCAGCTCTGCAGCCATGCAAGCTGCTGCCCTGGCTTCTTCCCTCGGGTTCGCTCTGATAGGAGGTGCTATAACTGGTGAGTGGGGATGAAAATGGAAACAGTGAAACTGCAAAAACTGACTTAACAAACATTTTATTGTTGTCCTCCAGGGATGATAATGAAGCTGCCATTCTGGGGACAGCCTCCAGACCAGAACTGCTTTGATGACTCTCTTTACTGGGAGGTATGGATTCCCATTTCTCTTTCTGAGAAATGCCTTTTGCTTTGCATTCAACCTCTGTTTGCATTATCCATTCATCATATTTTGCTATGATGCTGATTTGCTGCTTTTACAGGTTCCTAATGAAGAGGAGGAGAACGAAGGAAGTCTGGCTGCTGCAGAAAACTCAAAGAACAAAGCAGAAGCTTGAATAGTGGCATATTTTCTCTTCTAATGGAAAAAGCAGACATGGAGATGCTGTAGTTTCCAGACAAATTAGTATAGAAAAAAAATAAAAATTAGCACTGCTTTGTTATGGTTTTTACATGTTTTCTGCACAATGGCTCTTAGTTATGAAATGATTTTCAGAAAATTATACTTGGCAGACTAAGTAACAAGCAAATATTTTTATTTTACACTGAAGATTTTTTAAAGAAAGGTTTCATAACTATCCTAGCATTCAAAGCAACTTAATTTCTTCACGGCTAAAATATAGATCTTATAAGCTTTCTTATTGTAATGTTTTTATTCTAAGGAAAATACATGTATTTTTCTTGCCAAATGCATGTCTGCTTAAACACCAGAGGCTTTGATGTGCTGCTTCACACAGTCCAGTCCTTTTATGGAGTCAGAGTCTGACAGTTCAGCTCTGACACAAGCTTGGACGGTCGCTTCATTTTTTTATGACTAATAAACCTTTATACATCTTATCTTGTACATTTTAGCAAAAAAAAAATCTATGTTACAGATTAAACTGGGTTTTATTTTTTCTGTTAGAGTAAAACTATTATTTTTATATGTACATACAGTTTGTTTTTTTATGGATTGACACGGTCGGTTTTTATCAAAGCTAACAATGGCAGCCGGTACTCTAGTCGTTTTTACTGCAAATTATTACTCCTTCCAAGGCTTTATTTTCAGCTTATATTTTACTTTGTTCCTGTTTTCACTGTCAGTTGGTTACTGTAAGATTCTTTTGGAATATGAGTCTTTAAAACAAACTAAAAAAGCAAATTCCTCACATTTTACCAACAGTATAAAAGCTTCTCTTGTTTAAGCAGCAGGGCTCTATAGTGCTTTTAATTTGTATCTGCTTAGAAATGCTATACTGATGCCTTGATGAAACTGACTACAAATAGGAATTATCAAATATATAGCTTGTTTATAATCTGTCATGCATTATGTCTTATGACATATATTTCAAGACATTTTGCTTCTAGTTTCTATGCATTGGGCATTTGCTCCTATATGTACAATATGCTGATAGACATATTAAAAAGTTTTTTTGTACAATACTGCTGCTGATGTGCTGGTTTCTTTCATACCCATAGGCATTAATACATAGATGCCTCATTGGACGCTGCTGGCAGTGAGGTCGACGTGCCTAGAGGGCAGCCATCTTGAGTCAGACCATAGTTCAGACCACTGATGTCAGAATGAATAGAAGGCGCCTCAGATCTAATTTTAATAACATGGAAGATGAGTCAAAGATAATATCACAATAATTTATATCCATATCCTATATGTGTCACAACCCCTTGAAAGACCAAAACAAATTTTATAATGACCTTTCAGTTAGATTACACATATTTATTTAGACTAAAAACAATTTAAACTGAAGTCAAAATAGATTAAATATATACATAATTATATTTTGTGCAGTTAATTAGTAATATGATAAACACAACATTTTATGTTAATATATTATAATATTATATGATATAAATATTATATATTTATATAGTATATTATTATTATTCAGTATTTTTAAGTATTGTACTGTGATAAGTAATATGATATGTATAGGCAATGTAGTTGTAATGTGGTTTACAAGGAGACTAAGTTTATTTTTTAGCATTTTTATTAGTTTAATGTGAATTTTTATGTATTTTTTTTTTCATTGTGAAAACTTTTTGTCAAATCGTAGTGAATGGTAAATTTACCTTGTCTCTAGCTCACAGTTTTTTTCCTTATAAGTGTCTAAACCTCTTCCAAAACTCTTTTTCAAACCATGTTTGTTATTATTATTATTATTATTATTATTATTATTATTGATGTGTGCCACATATTTCAAATCCTATGTATTCTTATTTAGTTTAGTTTGTTATTAGTTTTTTTTATTTATATTTTAGGTTACTTTATGTATATATATTTTTTGTTTCTATATGTAAAATGGCCAAACTGCTTCATGGACAAGCACTAGTTTTACCAAAAACAAACAAGGTAGGCGTACTGACAGAAGACCAAGCAAAGGAAATGATGATGGTTAGAACTGAAAATAAAAGAACAATTTCAAGTAAATTGACAATTAATGTTATATATAGGATATATAGGATAAAATAGTTATTTATTTGATGATGCCTTTACAGTAGCTTTAAAAACTGTACTTTTAAGTTTCTCATAAACCTTATATATTGATGTATTTATTATAATGAAATCTCGCAGTGTCAGTATCCTATGTTGTTTCATTTCATATTTTCAACATATCTGGAGTGAATGGAAACTGTTGCATAGTCGTTGTTTTTTTTTAAAACAACAAATTTACAAAGTTTGATAAGAGATGATGATGAAAATATAAGCAAAAAAAAAAAAAACAAGTTATCAAATAAGTGGAATCCATGATTAGTACAGCAGTAATTGATTTGCTGATGAAGGCTACTACTATAACGTGAAATGATGTATAAATGTGTCTCCTTATGAATGATAAAAATCCAATTTAAAAAAAATCCTAATCTCTTGCACATAATCTTAATTTGAATAGACTAGAAAAGAATGTTTGGTGAATTGGTTTTCTTAATAAGATTCACATGGGGTATGCACATTAAGAAAATTATTGATAAATGTAGGAAGGTATTAAATATAATGAGGTGTTAAGTTGGAACAGAGTGGGGAGCTGATAGAAAAGCCTTAAAAGCCATTTATACTGTAGTTAGTATTGGACTATGGCTGTATCGTTTATAACTCAGCAGCAGATACAAACCTCCAAAAGTTAAATATTATTCACATCAGACTTTAAGAATATGTACTGGCGCTTTTAAAACATCTTCAACAGCAGCATTACAGGTTGAAATGGGAGAAATGCCTCCCAAATTTAGAAGAGATCAATTATCTTTAAACTACTGGTCAAATTTACAGGGACAAAGGAATGATCATCCAACATTAGAGGTGCTTAAATCTGGATGGGAAAAAGAAAAGAAAAAAAATTAAAGAGCTTTGGATCGGTAATAAACACTAGAGTTAATGAACTTCATTTAAATCGGTTAAAAATATGTCATACGGTTCCATTAACTGCTATACCACCTTGGATACTTCCTGATGCTGAAGTTGATCTTTTATAATTAGAAAAGAAGAACAAGAATACATTTCAAATTTTAAATTAATAGACAGTACCAGAACACTTAAATAAATATAACTGTATACAAATATATACAGATGCATCAAAAAAATACGGCTAATAGGGTAGGGATAGCATTTATTATACCACAGTTTTCAAATTAGTAGTAGCCTACAGGAGAAATGCTTGCTTTGCTTTTAGCAGTTTAATGGATGGAATAGGTAAGACCATTAAAATCTATCATTTGTTCAGATTCTAGTTCATCATTAGTCAGTTTGCAAAATAAGACAGTAGGCCAGATATAGTAACTGAAATACAACAAACACTTTACAGAATAAATATGATGGGACAAGTAGTACTTTTTGTTTGGGTTCCGGCACATAACGAGATTGAGGGAAATTAAATGGCAGACAGGATGGCTAAGGAGAGCACAAATAAGGTTAGAATAGATATTGTTAGTTTTAGTATAACAGAAATAAAGGGTATAATTAAACAAAAAGGAAACTCAGTAATATGAAAATGAAACTTGACATCATTGATTTGCTGCAAAAAGAATAATGAAGCAGAGGATATCAGGTTATATTTAAAATTTTTGAAACAGATTAAATTGTATAAAAGGATATAGCTTTTTTGTTTGTTTGCTTTTTGCCGGCGATCACACTTCTTACCAGCTGATAGCGGTAATGCTCACCTAACGTTTTTGACAACCGCTATAAAATTTTCAACAAGAAGAAGATTATCTTCATTCATTCGCCACTAGGGGCACTGTGCCACTTTCCAGTGTCGCCTGTTGTTTTGAATTCAGTCATTCGCGGTGCATCATGGGATACAAAATGTGTACAAAGATGGCTAACAACTGCTAATTCGCCCGTAATAACTGTAATTGTATATCTATTTGACATTTTTTCGCATTAGTTGTGGTGTCGTTAAATGTATGACGTGTTAACTGTAGTAAGTCCTCATTATGGTGAGTACAGGAACTGTTTTTTAACCCGCTCGGCTTTAGTTTTAGCTTTAGCTTAATGTAGCTCTGCTGCAGCAAGTACGATTGAATGTGCATTAAACGAATTAACTCTCTTAATTTCTATCTTTTGGTCACAAAAAAAACTCTAAGGGCACAAAATAAAACTACCTTGTGTCATCAGTTAAGATGTTTTATTATGTTATAAATGTGTAGATTTTAATAGGATGTTGTTTCCTGATAAATCTAAGTTTCAGCCATACGTCAACAGTAAATGTTTTCCTTGTGTTTGTAGTCAACCAGAACGGAGCGCAGGGTGTCCAGCTCTTCGTCCAGGACAGATGAAAGGACGAGATCAAGGAGCAGAGGTAGGTTTTATTTCCATCTTACTACCGGGGGTTTAAATTGTGCACTAATATTAATGGAAGAGGAAGTAAAGAAAGAAGTTGGACATTGGAGATGTTTAAGCTGCACATTTATCAAATATTTGATTAATCCTATCCAATAATCAATTAGTTTTTCTATCCAACTGTTCATATATCTGTTTTTTTAATCAGCCATCCATTGATCTGTCTTCATCCATTCATGTCTGTCAAACAGCTCTCCATCTGTTTATCCATCCAGCCTCCTCTTCATCTATTGATTCATGCGTTACAATATCTGTAACCCGACATCTGAATGTTTGTATTTATTCATTTTTAGTCCATGATAGATGATTAAAAACAGGAAACTTGAGTCTGAAAAATGTTGAGGAACATGTGATTGATAGCTGGTGGGAAAAAAGGTAATATTTGCAAAATATTAGTGAGTATTGCTTTGATGCAAAAAGAAATGAGGAGCAGAGTAGAGGATATAAATTTCATTGGCAGTTAATGAAACAGGTGGCAATTAAAATTGATAAGAAAGAGAGGAAGAGTTTAACCTGTTCCAAGTTGGGATTGATGCATTGGACAAAGGATTTTGAACAATGAGCTGCATGGAGAAGGGAAGAGGATTTCACAAAGATCATTTATGAATTCCACAAAGGAAGATATGCAGAGCTTTGATGTGAGGGATGGATGAGGTGAAATAAAAGAAGATTTCTCGCCTTTAGAGGGAGCGGCAAAAAGATAATTGTAAGTAACATATAAGCTGTTTAGGTGGCGCATGATTTAAATATGATTGATTCCAATTCTCATTCTGATTCTTCATGCTGATCCTGATTCCTTTTGGTTCTCTGCTACAATTCTTCAAGGAGGAGGGATTATCAATTTTTATATGTTATAATTGAGTTGGCCAAGCAGAGCTCTGTCTGGCTGAAATAGCCTGAACTTCTCTATGAATCTTAATTCCTAAGTTTTGTTATACTACCCCCTCACCAGTGTTGCAGGAAGCTGACTGGTCATTTTTTATTTGATTTTAGGATTTCAAATTCTGCAACATAAACAGATGGTCTCATTGATTCTTCTTTACTGATATTTTACTGCTTCTATTTCTGGTCGGCGGACTGAGCATCAAAACAAGTAATCGAAAATAAAACATTGAAATGATTGTGGTTGAATGGAAAGGTTGGAACTGGTTTAGATCAATTTTTGGTGCCCTACCCTACTTAGGTTTTCATGCAATGTGTAGTGCAAAGTTAAGCATTTTGTTAAAAAAAAATGCATACATCAAGACTTAACTATCACTACTATAATTTTATTCTGCTGGTTATTGCTGATTTCCACTAATTATTTGTAATTTCCAAGGTCAGAAGATTCACTTGGAGATTGAGAAATTTAATCTGATTGTCTGTTATCTTTTTGTTGCTGATTTCCCTTTTCTTTTTTTTTTCTGTATGTTTTTTTCATTAGGGCGTGAAAAAAGGAAGCGAAAACGAAGCCGTAGCAGATCGTCTTCCTCATCATCTAGTTCATCATCTTCTCCCTCGTCTTCCTCCTCTTCGTCTTCCAGCTCTTCTGGTTCATCACATTCATCAAGTAGCAGCAGAAGTAGCTCTAGCAGCAGCAGTGGTGAGTTTGCACAAATATATCCAGCCTTTAATGTTTGTTTGTTTTTTTGTTTTTTTATAATGATTATTTTAGAGTAAAGGTAAAACAAAATGGGGATAGAAGAATAATAAAATTCTCTTTTACATCAATTGCAAACCAATGCATACCCACAAGGATAATGGAACGGTCATCTAGTTGTCGTCTGCAGTTGGAAAGAATCCACCATTTTCAAACCCTCTATCAGATTAATAACTTATCGACATGTTTTTGTCGTTAAAAATTATATGAAATTGCGGTGTGTGATGATGGATCATCGTTAGCAATGCATGGACACAAAAGTATAATCGTATCCTTTGCAGATAACAATGCAGATGATCTGGTTTCAGATCAGTTTTTCTGCTTTCTGAATGTTTGAAACTCAGTAAACTGTCTGTATTCTGTTACATTCTTTTTGTATGCCATTTTATATTTTCATCAAAACAATATTTGTCTCAATGCTTTGTTTTCTTGATGTTTTTTTAGACTCCCGCGGTAAATCCAGGAAGCAGTCCAAGAGAAGAAAAAAGGAGAAGCATAAAAAAGTAATACAGACCTCATTTGAAAATAATTTGTTCTCTGTTTCAAAAAATACACCTTCAACTTATATTTCTTGTGTTTGGCAACAGAAAGGGAAGAAGGAGAAGAAACAAAAGCGTAAAAAAGACAAGAAAGCAAAAGGAGGGGAAGACAAATCAGGACCTGTCCAGATCTCTAAGGTAAACAAACATTCTAGTGCTCAATATGTTTTTCGTTTAGCAGTTTCTTTACACTCCAAGTCCAATAAAAAAGGGATTCTGACAAGAGTTTAGAGAATATTTAAAAAAGTTTGCATTGTATTAGGCTTTTTGCACTTCTGTAGCTTGTCAGTGAAGCATTTCTAAAATTTTATAGTGATTATCGAACGTAAGGAGAAAACTCTTTGGACAAGATCTATGCCATAAATAGGAGGTGTGAAATGTAAAAGGAAATCTTTTGAAGTGCAAGAAACAAGAGGAACTATATTAAACCTTTTGAAATAGAGGTAAAAGTGAATAATTGTTTTGTTGTGAAATGATTTTTAGTCGAATGTTAGCCTCATGAATCATAATCAAAGAGTTTTATCAAGTACCTGAAGTAGGGCAGGACGATATTTCAATAACAATATGTAATGATCGATAGACGTGTGGTGCAATAGAAAAAAAGAGGGTCGATAAAAGTTTGATATAGAAACACAATTTTCCTTCCTTTTTATTGTAGGTTGATGCTAGAATTACTACTTCCCTCTAACCAATCCCAATTGTCGACTCAGGCACGCCATCACAATGCACCGCTTTAGATAACCACAACACAGAGTATGTGACGATGTCACAGCAGGAGAAGCGATTTGTAAAATTTGTGGGGAACCGGTAAAAGTCTGGTCTAGGAACACAACCAACTTGTTTTATCATCTAAGCCACTCACTCCTAAATGAGAAGGAGCTGTGTCGGCCCCGGCGCAGTTCCACATCGTCAGAGGAACCTTCAGGAAAATTCTGCCCAAACAAAGCAGGCAAAGCAAGCTAAACTAGGCTTCCTTCTTTGTGATAAATGTGACAAAGTTTACAAGCGGTATAAGGACATCACTCATGCAGTAACATGCTTCCTAACGATGGATATGCTGCCGTTGTCTTCAGTTTAAAAAACCTGCCTTCAAACAGCTGCTCTCCACTTTTGATATGCAATACAAAGTTCTGGGCTGCAAGTTTCTGTCTAAATCAGCACTCCCTAATTTGTACAATGAGGAAAGGGAATCAGTGCAAAATGAGCTGCAATCTGCAAAAAAAAGGTGTGAAGTGGCACTCCAGAACCAGCAGTCATCTCAAGATTTGTTTGGTTCCATGATTTGTAAAACATACAGACAATAAATTGGTAATTATTTCCTTTTCAGATGTTTTGAATGTGAAAATGGTAGAAACTGTTTAAAAGTTAAGTTTGAAAAAGTGTGGAATTATAAGATGGAAATAAAAGTAGGAAATCCGCTCAGAAATATTTTATATTTCTATGTAAAAAAGGAAAATGTAAATTCCCTTTCATACTTTTTTAAAATAAATATATCCACCCCTTTTTTTATGATCAATTCATGTTACAGTTTAAAAGCCAATGAAATTCCTTGTATTTCTGACAAAGATTGATTCAGACTTTGAAAAGGTGAAAATTATCCACGTTTAGGTCTTAGGAACTGTATGTTGGTTTCAATATGAATTTAGGTCACAATGTTTCTTGTCTCCTCATTTTCTTTCAGTATTTAAAAGAAAAGGAAAAGGGCAAGTACAGCATGATATCAGGAAAGAAGATAAAAATGAAGGTGAAGAAGTCAAAAAAAGACAAACAGGTATCCCATTTTCCCATTTTAAGTAAGCAAACCTTTTAAAGTTTTTTTTTTTTGTTTGTTTTTTTTCACTGATTGCTTTCCTTTGTTTACATTTTTCATAACAGAGGGATAAAAACCGAGCAGAATTGCTGGAGTTCCTAAACTCTACCCTGTGAAGCCTCCTTGGCCCCTCTTCCTCTTGTTGGTCACTGATGGCAGAACTCAGGAAATAGCTGCTCCTGCCTCCCAGCAGGTGGACAAAAGAAGTAGGAGGCGACAAACAAGAATGACTGTTTTCCACCACATGGCGGCAGCAGCGAGCTGGATTCAAACAGGGACTGGAGGCTCAAACACATTCAGCTCAATAACTACATTTTCACCTTGTTTCTGTGCAGGTGGTCACCTTGAGGTCCTAGTAAGAAGTGTTGTTATGTAGAGAGTTTTGAATGTGATCAGATGTAAACTAAATCTCATAAACTATGATTTAGGTGGAAACACATTTTAAAGGTGTAATCTACCTATTCAGCCAGTTTGAACCGAACATAAACAAGTCTGTGTCATTGAAATGTCAGCTTCATGTGTATATATCTTTTCAGGGTCTTGACGTCATGTTCTGTCTAAAAAAAGACAAAACAATCTATAAATTTATATTTTTAAGATGATGACCAACCGCTTATGTGTTTAAGATGGCCCACATGTTCAGTTTTAGAATGAATTTAAGACCCAAAGTGTTTTCAGTTCTAAAACAGACAATTTATTTGTGTACTTTTTCTTTTTACTATGAGGATTGAGCTGTGTAAGTTTCCAGCTATGTATGACTCATTAATGGTAATTTTTCCGAGTATTTGTATTTTAGAATGGAAAAAAAAAATTTCATTCATTTATTTGTATGAAACCAGTTTGAATCCATGTTTGTATGATGGTGCATTCAGATCCATTTGTAAACAGTGTGACAAACAGACTGCAAATAAACCGCTGGAGAAATTTCATCTTCAATCGCTTCCTTTTTTTCTTCCTTTTAAACCTTTCTGGAAATAAAAAAAAGTGCAAGAAGCAAAGCTTTTAGTTTTCTAACCTTGGATGATGCATTTCACCGTTAAGTCATTGTGCTGTTGACACATGGAGGATGACTCACTGTTTGAATTATATAGAAAAGAAAACATGTCCCTCCTACAGAAAAATGTTGCACTTTACAGCCATTTCATGCGTTCACACATTCAGCTTTGACCTAGCGTGCACCGTCTCTATCAAACACAGCTTTAAGATTGCTTTGTCATTTTTAAATAATACTATTAGGCTGTAGTACAAATGGCCCTTAATGCTTCAATGCATTATATCTAAAACACAAGAGACATGATTGCAAAATATAAATCTCAGGCAACATATTTACTGCTTCAAGTACTGAAAACTTATTGGGTACATTTAGAAAAGTAGAAATCTTATGTTGGCCTTGAACATATTAGACATCAAGTATCGGATATTGGTCCAACTTAAATGTCCAAGTGTCACATCTGACATTTAAAAGCACCACATTAGACAACTCTACTGCTGCTTCCCTTGTATCTAAAGTCGGGCATGCTCCACACCCTCTGGGACCGCTCCTCCTTCTGCATCCCCTTCTCCACGTCCTCGGACACGGTTTTCAGGTCGCTCATCCCCGTCCCATTGGCCATTGCAGTGGTGAGACCAGTTGTGCTTCCGAAAGGGTTGATCTTGATCCGTGACCTGAAGTTCATGCTCATGGCTCGCTTGTTGTTCCACTGCCGGGCCAGCCGCTGTGCCTCCTGCTCCTCCTTCAGCTGATCCAGAGCCTCCAGGAGGACGGCTCTGAAGTGACCAGACACCTCTTGGACCTCTGGCTCATTGGCCTGTATGACATCTCTAAACCTGATAAATGAAAATCAGAGTTACTTATCTCTCTTTATTCAGGGTGATCAGATTTTTCTCTGACTTGAATAAAAATGGAAAGTCATTATCTCACAATGGAGAAATTCATTTCTGCATCTTAACCCATCGCCATGGGGAGCAGTGGGCTGCCATTGCACGTTGCCAGGGGGAGCAATCAGGGTTTAAGGGTTTTGCTCACAAACCCAGAGTGCAGGCTGTGGGGATCAAACCAGGTACTTGCATCCTTCTCAGAGCACAAGCAAACTGTTCTAACCACTACACTGGAAAAAAATACAAATCTAGATAAGTAATTTTTTCCTAAAATAAATGCATTTGCTCTTGAATTGAGGTGATAAAAGAGACATTTTGCCAATGGAAAAAGACAATTTAGATTTGAAATAAGAAAGCACAATTGCATCGACTTATTTCCAGTGTATATTATCTAATTATCTTGTTTTAAGAGTAAAAATATTCATTCCATTCACAAATAATCTCATTTACCTACTGAAATAAGGGTAAATACACTTAGTTTAAGGATTTTTTTTTTTTACTTATTTCTAGATCGTTTTTCCAGTGCAGTCCAACACTTCCCTTCAACTATAAATCCTTTATTGCTTTCCTTCCACTTTAATATTTTAAAACATTTTGTGCTTGTCTGAGGTAGAATCTAAATAAAGAACAACAAGGTATGACTTTAAATAATCAGGAAATTTAAAAAAAAAGTTGAAGTAGCAGCCTGATAATATTATTTCAATGAACTACTTTCTACTTTCAAATATTGATTTATTGAAATTTTGTATTTTCAGTGTAAATTCATATTGTTATCCTCACCCGTTTAAAAAGATACGTTGCATATCTGCTAACTGCTATGATGGTAGCTCCAAAAATGATAAGGACAAAAAGAGTAACATTACTAATCTATAAGATCCATCTGTCTCCTCCCACGAGTTGTTTATCCTCCCGCCAGCTGGACGACAATCCCACAAATTAACAAATGTGCAACAAAATCCTTCCTCAAGCAACAAAGCTGCAACTTCCCAATGAAATCCACCTGACAACATTTAAGAATATACACAAAAATAATGAAGATTGTTTTTTTTTTAAATCAGTCTTTAAAGCAACTTCTAGAGAGCAAAATGTTAAAGATGTAACACATGTTACATTATAAACAAATATAAAAGCATGCTAAGACACAACTGACACAGGATGTTTTAGTTTTTCCAACATCCAGAGGCAGCTGTTGGTTGTACAAAAGTAAAATTAGATGCTTAAAGAGAACACAACAAAAAAAAGAGCAATCCAAGTATAATCTGAAGAGCTGATTGAGAAGATTAACTTTTACTCAAAATGTGCTGATAAAATGTCACACTCAAAAGTGCGGTTTTCTCCAAGCAGAATTTTATGAAATGATTTTCTTGTTTCTTTAAAACTAGAATCAGGTGCAGAAATTTGGATTTATTAGCAAAGTTTTACCTACAGTATGAACACGGACCTAAAATCATACACACTAGGTTGGATAAAGACATAGTTAATGAAGGGGGGGGCAGACACGGGAGCTGGCTTAATCCTGGTTGGATGTTTGACTCCTCTGCAGGGGTGGAGCTAGATGGGGGGCAAGGGGTCGCCATGGCCACCCTTAGCCAATAATTGGCCACCCCTACCATTTTCCCCCTCTAATACAAATGGTGGCAGCAGTAATACTCTGAAGGGGAATGTTCAAACTTGTTAAACATTTTGTTTGTCATATATTAACAACTACTTGACAACGGAAACACTCTGGTTAATTATGCACATCAATATACAAACATTAAAGATGATAGATACAGAATTCATGCTCTTTTCAGAACTAAACTTTGAATTATTTGGAGTAAAGATAAAATGATGTGCCTCTGCAAGTCATCTAGGCGTCTTCAGTGAAATCATAGGTAAATAACTACTTTTATAATAACATTAAATTAATAAAATGTGGATATTAGTAGATTTAAATATAATTTTTTTGCAGAATGATTATTGATAAAAGTAGGTAATAACAATTGAAATATGTTTGCCCCAGAACTCAAACCTGAAAGAATTTTATCCACTATACCTTTTATTTACACAGCATAGATGTTTAAATATATGGATCTATTTGTTAGCAAAGGCTGCAGGAAAATATAGTTTGTCTTTATTTAGAAAATATGGATGTTGAGATTGTTCCTGTTGGAACAGTGTAGATTGACCCTAAGGTTCTCGACCTTCGAAGTCCTTCATTTGCAGTGGGGTGTAGATTGGGTTTATAGATAAAGTTCAATATTGTCCTACACTATACTATCTAAGTTCAGGTTTGACATAATCATTGTCCTATTCAGACATCCATTTGAGTCCACATGGTAACTATCTGACCCAAACCTTTGTCCTCAGAGGAGGAAATTAGTTGCTGTTCAGGAAACACCCAGATGCAAGGCTAATAGGCATAAAAGAGACCCCTGGTTGAAAAGCCGTGTAATTCCCGGATAACAGATTTTAACTCAGACATGACAATGACTGAACAATTTGACCACAGTGACAGACCAAAATGTTTTGGGAAGTCAATATGAGGCTGTTGAAGCAAAGAACTCTGTATGTAAAACATGGAGGAAGAAGCATCATACTGATGGTTTGTTTTACTGTCAGTGACTGTTGCTTTGCACGGGTTAAATAGGCTGTTGAAGAATTTTCAGACGTTAATGAAAACAGCTAAATGAATAAAAGCTGAATAAAGTTGGGTGTTTCATGGCTTGAATGAAGCTGCACAACATTTAGCTTCTGGATTGTGATCATTTTATTATTTATATATATTATTTATTTTAGTTATAAAATATAAATTCTTGATGGGAAATTAACTACTAGTTTTGAGAGGTGGTCAAAAATATGCTATGGGTTGTGGATTGTTTGAAAAGCAGAGGTGACAAAAGCATTCATGTTTATTACACAAGTAGAAGTATAAATCCTTTTGTTTAAAAACACTTTTGTAGAAATTAGAGTATCCACTTAAGCTTTTTACTCTAGTAAAAGTGTAAAAGTACTATTTTAAAAACTACTTAAAGTAAAAAAAAGTAAAGGTAATGCAGCACAAAACGATAAGGACAGATGCTTTATTGCACTACCCTATTGAAGAAAAATGTTTCCACAATTCTGGATGAAAATTTTCTTATACTTCTCTTAGTTTTATAACTAATGGCAACAAAATTTAACTTTGCATTAGAGTCCTGCAACAGGTCGGGTACCCGCGGGTCCCCGACAGATCACCCGCTAAAATGCTCTTTTGTGGGTGAAAAATACATAAATAAAAATAAACGGGTACGCGGGGTCGGGCGGATATTTTTTTAGTGCGGGCGGGTAGTTGGTGATTTTTTTTTTTATGCGTGTGTGTTGTTATGGACATTAGAAATGTTATATTAATCAGGCACTGAGGTCACCCTTGTTGTAGCCTAAAGCCCTGCCGGCAGTGTGGGCTTCCCTCCAAAAGGCCACAGTCAGTGCATACACGTCTGCTGCAGTGTTAATGGCGCTATACTATAGCCTATTACTTGATGTGTTAACGGGTCGGGTTACGGGTTAAATATCAACGGGTTGAATTGAAGATATCTGCAGGTGACGGGTCGGGTTTGGTAGTCATCCTAACGGGTTCGGGCGGGTGCGGGTTGGTAAAACTCGACCCGTGCAGGATTCTACTTTGCATCATCTTGAAAAACTATTTATTTTGTTATGTGGTGGACAAAAGGTTGGTGCAGCACCGAGTCCAACAACACAGAAATGAATTCTCTGGATGAAACAAATAATTTGATGGTTATTATTTTTAAATACCAACAGGCCATAATGACAATTAACTTAAATGAAACAAAACTAACAAGTCATTTTTAAACTGTAAGGAGTACTGTAGGATATAGAGGTAATTGCAAAAAAATAAATATGTAAGGAGTTGAAGTAAAATAAAATAACTCCAAAAATAATTACTCCAGTAGAGTATAGATAGCAAAAAATTCTACTTAAAGGTATAGTGGGGGATTTTGTTTTTCCGGGTGGATCATCTAAATAAGTGGTCCTCCCCATTGTCAATCATTCTGGTGATATGTTTATGTAAGGCCCTCCTACTCGCTCGTCCCCATTTTCACTTACCGATGCTGAGTCTGACATAGTAGAAAAATGTCTTCTTTTGGAAAGTAAGCTTGTATGAGCAATGCAAAGAGCAACTTTTAAAAACTTTTTAAAAGAGTGTGGAGGAGAAAAATGGGCTTGTACACACTCTCACACACGCTTTTGGGAGTGGGTACAGGGTTGTGCATGTGCATTTGTTTTTTTTAAAGTGGAGAGGGAGGGTTTTTTCAAAAATTCCTCAAAATCCTCCAATAATTTAAGTAAGGTAACAAGGTATTTATACTTTTTTACTTCTGTTGAAAAGGTTAGTGAATTCTCTGCAACCTGCCAAGGACCCTCATCAAACAGTTGCAACAATAAACTTAGAACAGTCAGAAAAAGACAAAAAGACAATTAATACAGACACAAGGGTTTTCAACAGTAAACCATAATCTAGACTACAAACATGCAGAGGATGAGTCACACCAGCTAAGGTGTTCTCACACAGGCAGATTTTAAACAACACAAATTAGTAGAGACGGCCTATTTAAGTGGAAACTCTCACACAGGGTTTACACAAAAACATTAAAGTGATGAGAAACATAGAGCACAACAGCCCAGGATATAGACGTCTCCTCCCCCCACCAGTGTGAACACCGAAATCCTGCCAAGCTCTCAATTACCGCTCCACCTCCCCACAGGAGGTGGCTTTGCCTTAACAAGCCTTTAAGGACTCGTTTTCTGGAGACATGCTTCCCACCCAATGGCTTCTGTCTACTGATATTTGGCTTTTAACTCATCAGATTTTGATTTGTTACACCAAAAAAATTTTTTTATTTATTTATATAAAGATTAAATATATATATATATATATATATACATACATACATACATACATACATACATACATACATACATACATACATACATACATACATACATACATACATACATACAT
>NW_015150863.1:159363-176536 GCF_000732505.1 Cyprinodon variegatus
ATATATATATACATACATACATACATACATACATACATACATACATACATACATACATACATACATACATACATACATACATACATACAGTAAACAAACAGCGATGATAATACTAACAACATGCTGCAGCAGTTGTTTTGGATTATAACTGATGTCTGTTCTAACAGCACATTGTAGACTGCAGCAGCTTTCCAGGAACAGGTGGTGAAGTGAGCTCAGAACTGCTGCTGATTAACACTTGGAGACGTGCTTGATGATGCAGAAGAGAGCCAGAAACATCCGTTTGCTTAATTAATCTGTGCTGATAAAGTTTAAAGGTACTTATATTATTTCTGTTTATGCAAAAAAATGCAAGCAGTGGTTGCAGATCGATGGGAAATATGTTCCTAATTCAGAATGTTTTTTATTGCAGGTCTGGTCTTTTGACGTTTTTGCCAACCAAACAGTGATGTCTTGTAACATTGGTAGATACACCAAGAAACGTATTAACACAGATTAATAATTACATTTTATTTCAATGGAACTTTACATGGTTTAAATTATGTTACACAAACATATTTAACACGTATTGTTGAATGTAGATTCCTGGAGAAAGCCATGAATTGAACTACTGTTAGCTATAATAAGTGCCTGTTCTTGTTTTGTCTTTCAGTGAACAGCAACCCTGTTTTTAGCTCCTTTTATCTAATTTTCCTGTAGGGTGCACCCCTTTTTCCAGGAGTTCTGTTTCCTTAAACCTTTGTTTGTGTTGCTGTGTCCCTTTCCTTCAGCTGTGCATGTTTCCCGGAGAAATCCCTCAATGGATCTGGTATTGATTTTATGTTAAGCTGTGTCTCTTTCCTGAGAGAATCAGTTTATATAACTATTGCTTGATTTACTGTGTGCTCTCTTTATATGTCCGTGTTTCTAGAAGATATTGAGAGCTGAGTTCTAAAGTGGAAATAGCGACTTGCACCACTAACTCTTAGATTTTCTTTCCCATAAAACTTGCCGTTGGGCTATTGATGCTGTGTTTATTTCCATGTGGAGCAAATTTCTATATATTTTTACCTTTATTTGCATTAAAAATAGGTTCTACAAAGAATTGATTCTTGGGGCTGAGTACAACTTTACTCCACACAAAGATACAAATGTGCAAAACAATCATAATGTCCCATGTATATTTTGGATAAATATTTCTCAAATTTCATTCTACTATAAAACAAAGCTTCCTTATCTTTTCTTTTAATTTGTAAATTAGGTTTAATGTCGAAAGAAGCGGAAGCAAATAGGAAAACCCTCCTGATGTTATGCCATCTTTAGTCTGTTTTCCATTGCTCGGATGTTTTTATTACATTTAAAACCTAAAAAAAAATCAAAAAGTTCTAGTCGATCATCTGAACTTACTTCTTGGATTGTTGATTTATTTTACAGACACAAAAAACACGCAGATAAATGCTCATTGTGATGTCTGTGTCTCCCTTACTTGAGGATGACCAGGCCACAGCAGGAGGGGGGCACCTTGGAGCAAAGGTCCTCCAGGGCCAGTCTTTCTCCGGTGCTGATGTTGAAGGAGGAGCGAGGCGTGCTGGCCAGCCAGCTGTAATCCACCCCGGTCTTCAGGCGCCGGTACTGGTTCTCCCTCTCTCTCTGCATCCTCTCTGCTTCCTTTAGCTGCCAGCTGAACTCCAGCATCAAAGTGTCGGTGACCACGTCAGCTGGGTCCCTGCGGGGGCTCCTCTGGTAGGGCTCGTTCCAGCTGAACCAGGACGCCATGGCCCTGTCCTCCGTCACTTTCTCCTGAAGGAAAAGAATGATGGGAATTTGACCAAAACATGAATTGGAAAGGAATAATTCTTTTTGTATTTTTTTGGTATTAATGGATCTCATATTTTTTATATTTTTGCCTTGTTTACCAGTTTCTTTTGTGTAGAGAAGATCAACAAAACATATTTGTGGTTTCAAAAGATTTTTATAGTGGAACTTAAGCGGTAATTGAGAGCTCGGCAGGATTTCGGTGTTTACACTGGTGGGGAGAGGAGACGTCTATATCCTGGGCTGTTGTGCTCTATGTTTCTCATCACTTTAATGTTTTTGTATAAACCCTGGGTGAGAGTTTCTACTTAATTTCATCAATATCAAGAGAAAATGAATTGCTGTCCTCATCTATAAGTTCTACAGTTTCTTCTGGGATGATGAGAAACAGCTTGTTTTTCATCAACTGTGAGCTTTTACAAGAAGCAGTAGGAGTCTTTTACGCTCAGTTTTGTCCCTTGTTGATGAACTTTTGTTTTGACAAAGTTGTCTTTATTGCTCTATCCAAAAATCTGTACCACTCTATGAGTGCAGACACCTACCTGCTGCAAACCCTCAGATTATTCTGCACCATTGGAAACACAATCCTGTGACACACAATCCTGGTGGGGTTTTTTTACCTTTTTAATGGTGTGTATGAAGGTTTCTTTTTGCATGAAAAATAAAAGACAGTTTTTCTAATTTTTTATTTTTATTTTTTTTCCTAATTTTTACAATAACAAAGAAAGAATATATCATATCATATCACATATGAAAGCCCTCTTTCATTCTCCGTTTTGCTCCAAATGTCATGATTATGCACTTTTTGGTTCTGCTTAAGTTTTCTTTTTGAGTTTTCAGTTATATCAGTTATATGTAATTGATTTGTGTCTTTCTATATTTTCTAGTTTATTGGTTTCATTTTCATTTTGAGTCATTCTAGTTGTTTTTGGTTATATTATTTGAGTTGTTGTGTATTTCTTGTTTACCCTCTTGTGTCAGTCCCCTTCTCCCAGTTCACTTCTTGATTCTTCTCCCAATCTGCTGAATAGCCAGGTCTTTGTTCAGTCTCCCATTTAATCATCACATTGATGTGGCTCATGCTACATACTCCGGTATGCACCTAAAAGTCAAGGTTGCAGTCTGCCATTAAACTAATACTAATAATAAAAAATAAGAAAAAGTCTCCCATTTCTACACCTCCTGTTCAGTTACTGTTGCTAGTTCCTTGTAGTTTCTCTGCTCCTCATGTGTGTTTTCCCTGATGCTTCCTAGATTTTGGTTTTCTGTATTAGTTATTCTGGGAATTTTGCCTCAGGTGCCACCTTTTTTATTTATTAAAAACTAAAAGATACCACTTCAGCTTCAGTCTCTGTATTTGCGACCTCCACAACCTCCACTCAATCTGGCACCAACTGATCCAGAGTTATTGTTGCAAAACTTTTTGTGCATTGTACTTTTTGAGTATTGTTATTGGTGTGACTTTTTCGTAGTTGTAAAAGTTAGAAAAAAAATCTATAATTGCAAAAACCTCGACTTCAAATTCACAATTATAATATACAAATTCTTATGATCCAAAGCTACCTTAAAAGGTCTATAGGCCAAGATCTATGCTTAGGCTGCAAGAACTCCAACACAGGGGTGCTTGAATGAAATAGCATCCTTTGGTTCATACAGCTGTGATTCTGGAGCTGTTGCTGTTTGTTCTTAACATAATTATTGGGAGAGTGTTGGGCTAGTGGTTAGAGCAGTGCTCTTGTGCTCAGTTCAATCTCAACAGCTGGCATTCTGGGACCCTGAGCAAGACGCTTAACCACACACTGCTCCCAGGGTGTCGCACTGTGGCATTATTATTATCAATTTCTGTGCAGTCTTGTTATTTCGTGGTGTCTGAACAAGATAAACACATTAAAACCTTTGAATTCTGCACTTGAACTCTTGCAAGAACGAAATGTTCTGTCCTAAAATAAATTCTGGTTGAGGCAAAAAAAAAATCTCTGTTCTGTTGAAGTATTAATAGTTCTTTATTAATGCTCATGAACAGAAAGGTCTGAATAAAGACATGAGGTTCTTAATAATTTCAGAAGCAATATCCTGAGCAGCAATCAGTCTTGGTAAAGATTATAAGAATTTGTGGTGAGACAAAATGATAAAATAAGTTATATTATAAATTCAGGCTGACACACTGAAATAATGCTTTAAGTTGAACTCTGTCAGGGCTTCACCCTTTTGTATGAGATGACTTTACTGAAAATATGTCAAATGTTATCTAGAGAAACACCATTAAGAAAATCTTTTGCTACAAACCAAGGAAATGGGACTTTTTGCAGGTTAATATTATGTAAAACTAAACCTCAGCTCAACTGAAACAAATACATTAAAAAAGACATATCACTGGAAAAGTGTCTGTCACAAATATTGAATAAAACCTTTTATACAACCCATTGCCCTAACACATATAGAATTGTAAAACACTTTTATTGCAGTTTATTATTTATTTCTGCAATTATAATAAATCATTTTTATGTATTTTAATAATGACACTGACCAGTTAAGCATCATCCTTTTCATCTTCCAGCTACTTGTTCTTTAGCAGGTGTAGTAGCTACTCTCAGCTACCATGGGGACTCTTTGTCAGTGCAGAAAATAAATAAATAAATAAAGTCTGGAGCGCAGGCAGCTGATTGATGTTTAATGACTGTGATCAAAAGACTTAATCAGGTCCTACAATCACTGTGCTGCTTGATGATAAGAGCTGCAGCCTCTTATTGTTCGACAGAGGAAAAAAGAGCTTGAAGGGTTTAAGTAATTGGCCCTACTTTTCCAGCAACAAAACTGAATGAAATGCAATCAGACCCAGACTGCAGAATATAAAGTCTGTCTAGTTTTTTGTGAATAATCAATGTTTTGTTCATTTTATTTTTTTCATTCTCCTCTAAAGATGCTTGTTAATAACTTTTTTCTTTATGCATTTTAAGTCAGTGTCTAAAAAACATTTTATGAGTGACATTATGATTCTAAAGATTTGAATGCAATCTAAAAAACAACATAACAAACTCCTAGAGGTGTTTATTTGAAGCCCCTGCAGTAGGTGCATTTATTGGTTTACGTCTCTCTAAAGCCTGTCCTGTCTTTTTATCTTTAGTTAATCTGTCAACATATAGTCAAGCTGTCCTCGAAACCACAGCTGCTCTTTACACTTCACTCTGCTTGACTTTTTTTAGGTTTGCAGGTCAGATTATCCTCAACATGCTCAATAAGAAGGTTTTCCGACAGACAAAGTGAGATTAGAGCCGCGGCCGGCGGTTTACTAGGTGACTGACCCGTCAACATGGCACCAGATCATTAGATATCATGTGGTCCTTTCCACTGTCCTGCTTCCTTTCTGTTGTTTATATAAGATGTTCAATCTCTTAAAGAAACTAAATCATCTTTTTTCATTATTATTTTTTTGTGTTTGACGGATTCTAATTCTAAATAATACAACTTCTCTCTCATAGTCACTCTTATAAAAACAAACAGAAATTCTTATTAAACAATGCAACAGTTTATAACAACTTGCAAGTTTAATTCAAAGAATTCAACAAGTAAATTAATAAATCCATGATAATATACATTAATACATTAAAAGTCTTCCAGTTTTGCACCAACAAAGAAGCCAAAGAAAATTTCTTTCTGCTACTTTTTTATATTTTTTGTTAGTAAATTATTCTTTTTAAGGTTATATAAAATGTTTGTTCTGATCTGGTGATAGGGGATTTTTTATTTAAAGAGTTCTGTTTTCTAACTCACTTTACATTCAAATTTAAAAAGGCAAACAACAACAAAAAAAACACTTTCTTGCTATATAAAATCAACCTTTTGTTTGTAACTCGTAATTTTTAAGAAGAATGTCATATTTTTTTTGTTTACCTGCGGTTCTCGTTCTCAGGTTTGGTGTCGGGCTCCAGTGGGAACTTAATTACAGAAGAAAAAAGTGTAATATTCCTCAGAGAGGCAGCTGGAGAGTCTAAATGAAAAGCAGAGACAGAAGAGAGATGGTTTCTCTCTCTCTCCTCTCTCAGTGTTATCTCCACCTCTCTGAGCCTTCCTCCTCCTCCCCTTCCTCCCAGGAGCTTCTCCTGCCTGCCTTTACTTGTTGCAGGAGGTTAAGGGCAACATCTCCAAGGGAAGGCATTGGATCACAGCCCCTGATGAAGTGCTTATGTAGCTTTTTACGATTTGCTGTTGCCATAGCAAAGCTCCTAAGCCTATTTGTCCACGAGAAGCTCCATCAGCTGTAAGGGAGCTGGAGAGCGATAAAGAGGCAGAGAGACAGAGAGAGCGGAGTGGGCTGAGCAGTGAGATGGACAGAGAGACATAAATCAAAGAAATGTTGCTCTGAGGATGGAGTAAATGAACTGATGATGGTTGAGTTTGACTGTGAGAGTCACCCTCACAGGTAATGAGTATCAGCAGTGGTTTAAAGCAGGGTCAGAAATGTGTCCACTGCAGCAGGAAAGCCGTGTGTTTCTGTGATGCAAATAATCGAATCCAGACGGAATATGCGATTGTTGTGTAGGTGGATTTCAAGGTTTTGTTGCTTTATTCCGAGTGTAGGTGGGAGTAGCTAACCTCAGACTCATCCTTTCAACACATATTCACTTTAATCCCATCCTTGCCACAACGAACCTCCTCCTCCTCCGCTTTCCACTGTATACTGAAAAAAAGACTGGGTAACCTCTGAACTCTGGTCAGTGACAAGAAACATCCACACAGAAAAAAAAAATGTGAAAACATCCTGTTAAAATGTTTCCTGTTGTTAAATACAGACTGAGGTAGTGCACAGGGCTCCTTGCTTCCTGAATGAACGGCATTAGAGAAAAAAGGTCAAAGACTCAATAGTTGTTAGTGTCTTGAAAATGTAGTCAGGCAGAAATACAGTCTGGTTAGTGACCATTAGAAGAAATGTTTTCTGTTTAATTAGTCCATGCTTATTTTAATCACTATACCTACTTTATATCGTATACATTTAGATCTAAATGTCTTTCTGATTTCTATTAGAACAAAAAAAAACATAAAAGATGTTATCCTTAAGCTTATCTGAAGCTTATTCAAGGCTCCACATAGGTTTGTTGGGTGCTTTGTGTCCTTGTGTCAATGTAGGTTTATTTATAGCACCTTCACTATGTGAAACAAATCATAATGTTTAAACAATCTGACTGAATTTATAAGAATTTGTATCTGAAATTTAACCTAGAGGTTAACGTCTTGAGATGTTGATTTAATTTTTGCTCATACTACCATCACTTTTGTAAGGTGCAACACCCCCTTCTGCAGCAATACACCCTTTAATCATAATGCTGCCACCACCATGCTTCACAGGATGCTCCTCTTAGTCTTGGATCTTTCTCCTTTTCTGTCTTTATATTTAGAAATATGCTTAAAATATTTAAACTTTAGCTTTATCAGACCAAAATACATATTCCCCCCCAAAACAGGTCCTTGTTTCTGACTGCAATTACAAAATGTTATCCTCTAATTCAACCAGTGACTTTACTATTTTGCATCCTCAGATGTTTTCAAAGCTGTAGCATACATATACATATCTAAGAAACACAGGAAAAAATATATATATTTTAGATTATTCTGGAGTTTAGCAGGTAAAAACATGTTTAATAATCTTAACTGACTTGAAAGTCAATAATTATTTTTCATTCCAATGATGCATTTTTTCTATGCAGTGTGAGTAAAAATTGGGTTTCAGCTGCATAAATGAATAATTTGAGATTGTATCGTTCCTGAAAAGACTCCATTCTTAAGTGTGATATGGTGGTGAAAACTTTGTTGTATTAGAAGTAAATATTATGGACAGGCAGAACAACGGCTTACTTTGCCTGAAGGTGACAGATGGGCAGGTAAACACAGTCCGTAATCCAAACACATGACAGGCTTAATCCTCAGCTGCATGTTTTGCTCACAGCAAAATGAGGTTGGTTATTCAGACTGGATACTGGATAGGATCCTTGTATTAACATGTCATTATTGTCTTTGCCACCAGAAAACCAATCTGACATGAAGCAGGATGTCATTTAATTAATCACGATCCGCTGCTGCTGTTTTTTTCATTTGTGATTTTCACAGGTAGAGCCATTAAGTAAAATAAATAAATAAATATTTTAACAAAAACAGTGCTATGGGCAGCTGATGACACTGATATTGTTATCGGATTAATAGCTGAGGGGTTGTAGGTTATATATTTTAGGTTGGATCAATGTTTATTAATGAGCCTTGCCTGTTTTAAATCACCTTTTGTCAAAAATATTTTCTATTTACCTCACAGCTAAATGCATCTGCAGTTTTACTCCCTTGAACGCCACACATTTCAAAAGTAATAAAACTTTATTTTGCTTTGTTCGTTTTTTTAAACCAAAAAAAGGAAGAATTTTAGATGCTTACTTAGAATTGGGAGCTCATAAGATAATAATTAGTATGTAATAAACACACAATTAAACCTCATTATATAGCAGGTTGTTTCCAATGTTTCCTGTCTTAGTAAAAATGTGTGGTCGGAGTGTGTTGGGACTGGCAGAAAAAAAAGCTATTCCAGCTCAACAATCATGCATAGACCACTACTGATAGTGCAGATTTTTAATGCTCAGTTCCCTATTTTTGGAAGGCAACCTTTGAAGACAGTTCAACATAAAAGATTCAAAAGCAAATCTTTTATTCTGCAATTGAAAAATTTTGGTTCAGAGCACCAAAACGTTTTGTTTTACCATAACACACAATTCCTTATTGTTTTCACTGTCGATGTGGACTTTATCCCACTGCAACAAAATGGAAGAAATGACTGTACAAAAAGCAAGTCCTTTCCCTTTTTTATAGCTTTCTATTTTCAAATATACATTATGCAAATAGTTTCCTGATATTGCTATTGATGCATTTATAGAAAACGTAACAATTTATATATAAAGTTAGAAACAAACAGCTATTAGACAGCACACAAAAACTTTTTTTGTTGAGAGAGAGAGAGAGGGTAAAGTTGCAGGGAAAATCTAAATTTTAAAATCTTACATACGGGATGACATGAGGTGAAGGTGCTTTTCAATAAATGGTGTGAATATATTGAACAAACTCAAAGCAATGTCCAAGAATGAGATCAACGTATAATTCTAGTCACTATATATAGATGTTTATAATGTTTTTCATTGTTTGTGGATGTGTCGGCAATAAATAAAGGTTGTTTAAACAGAGGTGTAACTAGTAACTAGTTACGTTTACTCAGTTGCATTTACTTGAGTAACTTTTAGAAAGAGAAAATTAGGAATAGTTGTGATTTAATGTAGTTTTTACTTCGCTAATATTGTAGTGAGAGTACTGCTCGCTCGGTTATGTAACATATCTAGATACTTTACTTGCGCTATCAGACAAAAACACAGGAAACAAAAAAAAACAAAGTTTTTTATTATTTCTTCATATTACATATGTATTACCTGCTGCAAAGAGTAGTTTTATAAGTTTGTTTTGACAATTCTTTTTAGAAAAAGTGCTGTTTAATTTTGTTGCTTTGTAATCATGTTATTTATTTTCTTTTATTTGACGCTTAAATATCAGAATATGTATATAATGCTTGGTCTGGTTGCATAATCTTAAACCTTAAATTAGATGTTACAAGTCAGCAATTACTCAGTATGACAGTATTTCTTGGATGTTTACTGAAAAATTAAAGCAGTTGTACTTTAACTTGAGTGCAGTTTTAGGATATTTAAATTGAAGATGTGTTTGTATGTTTATTTGTACATAAATTCATTTATTTGCTCTTAGAGATCGTGGACTCATAAGTAAAGTAGGATCAGAAAGGTTGTTGTGTTAAGGATTATAAGGGTATATATTGGTATATATTATCATTTTGTTTGACTGCGACAATGTACATTATAAAACTTTTCTGTAAATGTACCTGAATTAGCATTAACAGCTATTTTTCATCTGCTTTCCCTGAACAGATTTTTACAGACATCCTAAAAACCAGCATTACGTTGAAATAAATACAATATAATGCTCAAGCACATCATATAAACATTAAGTAATCAATGAGCCACTTCCTCTGTAAACCTTAAAATTGTTAGGAGTGGCTATTTCCCTGATGACCATTGATGCTGTGCTCCCCTCTTCTGCTGCCTGTACCATCTGCATTAGACCAAATAGTAAGGAAATATTTAATATGTGACAAAATCATTGCATGCGTAAAAATGTTGGCTCCTTGCATGGATAGTTGTGGTTGTATAAAATATACATTCGTAGAGCTGAATTTCACTCTGTGACAAACTTTTTGGGTCTTTGTTTTAAATATGGACTTAACCCCAAACCCCTAAAAGTTTAAATTAGGTCAGAACTTTGATCTTTTCCCCTGCCACATTTGAATAAGTGACAAGACCTTAGGATCATGTAAAGAACATTGCAGCAGTTTATGATAGATTAAGTTGTAAACACTTTTCTTCTAACCATGCCGTAACATGAACGTCGATTGTCAATTTGTCACAGACCTGCTGAGCGTCGGTTCCATAGGTATAAAGGACTGAATCATCTGTGTACATTTGTGTGTACATATTTGGGCAAACCAGAGAAAGATTATTAATATATAAAGAAAATAATAAAGGCCCTAACATCGAGCCCTGGGGTACAGGGAGAGGTGAGTGATAGTTAGAGATTCTTGCAGATTGTGACCTGTTTGACAAGTAGGATTCCACCCATTTTAACACCCAATTAGCAAAATAAAATTCTTGCAATTTCATCAGTTACAGTAGGTTTACCTTTTTAAATGTCTTTTTAAAAGCATTTATTTTATACTTTTAGTGAGGAAGCAAGTTGCAGTTTCAGTGGAGTGTTCAGCTGTTAATTTACTGTCTGGAAAGATGTAGCCTACTAAATGAAATTTCATTTTGTATACACTCTGTATACACAATTACAATAAAAGTTGTCTAAGTCTAAAGCCAAAGTGCTAAAGGTGAGGTGTTTTAATGATGTATGCATTTTATAGATATAGACCCATTTTCTAACATAAGCTCTAAATATATGATTAAAATAAATACATAAATGTATCATTAACTATACATAATTGTTGTATGTGTGAAATTGTAACTTTGTGTCCTTGGGCAAGACTCTTCACCAGCATTGTGTACTGATTGTGGTCAATTATACAATTTCCCGAAGGGAGTAATCCCAAGGGATTAATAAAGTCAAGTCTAAGTCTAAGTCAGAGGGCCCAGTGGTGCCAGTGTACGGCTGCCCCGCTTCTGTCAGTGAGCACCAGGGCAGCTGTGGCTACAATGTAGCTTGCCCCCAACAGTGTGTGAGTTTGTGCGTGAATAGGTGAATGAATGTAGTGTAAAGTGCTTTGGTCAAGTCTTCTGACTTGAATAAAGGCGCTATATAAGTACATGCCATTTACCATTTACCATTTACTGGACTGCCTGAAATAAAGTTTTTCATCCAATCATTCAGGGGCCTCTGGCAACATGAACTCTTTTGCTTTATACTAAGAACTTGATGTTCTGAAAACATCAGCTGAATGTTATTAGTTTCTGCAGAGAACAGCTTATCACCGCTTTGCCTGGAGCATCAGATCCCATGCTTCAATTGAAAGCTTCTCAAAATTATTGTCATCTTTGTTCTAAATATCTTTTCTTTAAAAGTCAATTTTCATAAAAAAAAAAAAAAAAAAAAAAGCAAATCTTCTATTGACTAAAATGTGAGCTTATCAGGAAGTCAGCATGACCCAGACTGAGGAACAGAGGCCTATTGATCATCATGAGTAAACAACTGTAGGAGCAAGTTGCATCATCCTGTGAGGTCACAGGACATCACAATTTGCTAATTGGATCAGATAATCTATTGTTTAACACGAAGCCTTTGGATGACCTCAACTCTGAACTGTGCTGAATAAACACATTAGTTATATCTAAAAATAAATACCTGGTTAATTTTTCTGCAAATGGGCTTAATTTTTAGCATGTTTTGATTTATTTGCTTGTTTGATTGATTTGTTTTGGTTTTTGCAGCATTTTCCTTTATTCATTAGCAGCTAAACAGGATGTAGGGTCATGAAAAAGAGGAGATCTAGTAAGTGGTCTGAGGGGAATCAAAGACTGTAGCCTTAGCTAATGAAATGTCTGCCTTAGAAATGATCCACATGTCCAATCTTCTCATTCACTGTCGTCAGAATACAACTGAAAACTAACAAACCAAAACAACTATTTTGATATTAGAAATTTATCTTATCTGTTATTTACTTACTTATTTTTAATATATTTGTATGATTGTAGTCTTTTCTTTCTATTTACCATAAAATTAACAGATTTTAATTAAAATTCTTTAAGCTCCATCATTTTTCACTACTTTAATTCACCACTAGGTGGAAGTAAAACACCATATCAGCTGCTGAAGCCTTCATAAGATTCAAACAAGTCTCTTTCTGTATAATCTCTGAGATGAATATGAAGCTTTAACATATGGTGTCACATGTTTCTGTTGGATACATGGAGGCAGCAGGAGGGAAGTTTCTTGTTTTGGGAACTCTAAGCTTCACATGTCTTAGACAAAATGCTCTGAAAAGACTTGATCACACAAACTGCATTTGGTCTTTACCTGCTGCACAAACAAACCAGCACATGCTTGAACACATCCCTTGAGCTGAACTATCAACAAAGAAAACCAGTAACAAAGGTTGGATCTCAGTGAAGCAGGACTCCTTGAGCAGCACATTAGAAGACAATAAAGCCCCTCGAGCAAAGGAGCAAGAAATGGAGTGCTGTGGACGGCTGCAGATGCTGATGAATGTGAGCGTTGTTGATCTAGCTCATATATGCACACATTTTCAGCTTTGTGCACTCAACACTGAGGTGCACTCAGTAACAGTCACATGATAAGCACAGAGCACACTCTTACTGACTCATCTTTTTTCTGCTGCCTTTCCCAAGATAAAGGAAATAAACCTTATTATTGATTTATGCTTCTACCATAGTTTAAGTTCAGATATTTAGATACTCTTTATTCTGTTAAGAAGTTACACATTTATGGGATAATCTATAGTCTTAGCTCTTTACCTAACCTTTAGTTCTTTCTAACAATCTTTTGAATACTTACTAGGTCCTTTACTAGAAGGTTGCTTCATTGTAAAATATGTCGAGTGAGAGAATATTGATTTAAACCTGAAGAAATTAAGTCCTTTCTGCTAAAGAAATATATATATATATATTCCTTTCATGTTTGTGTACAACATTTGTAAAGCTATATGACCCTTTTTTTCACTGTCTGACATCAAATCAAACAGAAATATTTTAGCTTTTATTCATGTAGGAGTACTAGAATTATTCCTATTTGTTAAGTGGCTGAATAACAAGATAAATATTTGGTAGACCTGTCCTTTAAACAGCATAATTATAGTTACATGTTTCTGATGTCCTTTTAAAAGTTTTTGCCAGAGTTTGGGCCCATTCCTCCTAACAGAACAGATGTCAGTTTTTAAGTCATCTTTCTCACACAAACCTAATCAAGTCTGCCCAGATATCAGTGCTTTGTGGTGGTCACTCTGAAACATTGAATTTAATGTCCTTAAACTAGTTTGTGGATGATCTGCCTGCATGATTAGGGTCATTGTTCACCTGGAAGATCTATCTGGTCCCAAGTTTTAACTTCCTGGCTGATTTCTTAATATACTGCCTCCATATTTCCACATAATGTTATTTTCACGTGATGTTATCAATTTTGAAATGTGCACCAGTCCCTTAATGCAGTACCACATCCCACACAACATGATGCTACCACTGTCATGCTTCATAGCTAGGATTGTATTTTCAGGCTTGTCTGCTTCCAAGTTTTTACTCTGAATGTAACAATGGTCACTGTAGCCACACTAGTTCTGATTTTGATAAGACCTCATCAGTAAGACTGTTGAAAAGGAAGTTGTCCAAAGGTTAAGCACCATCTTAACAATGGCCAGCTACTTTAGCAGCCCCCAGTCATACCCCTTTCTGACTGGCTGGAAACCCTGTTTAAAACTTGGACCAATCAGCTTTCAGTGGCAGTTGGAACAGCTCACCGAGGCATGTCTACCCGGGTCAAAAGACTCGGCGAGCGACCCGCGTTAAAATCGGCTCTGATTGAGTCACTTCTGATCTAACAAGGCAGTACAACTCTGTTTACATTTGATAAAAATGGCGCAGTGCTGGTAAGAGGGATTTGGAGGGACAAAGCACTCTTACTACTCCCTGGCTTTCTTACATGTTGCTGTCCATTGTTTACTTTCCTGATTTCTGTTGCACTGGTGAAAGCACCAATGTTAACCCAGTGCGATGGAGTCACCAGACACACAGCTGCAGGGGGACAGAGGTCATGCAGATTGCCAGCTAGGGGTTAGACCCAGCTTTTTTTCCAATGGGAAGGGCGCCAAAAGTCGATTGTTGACGGGTCGACCCATATTTGAAAAACACACGTTAACCCGGTATTTTCAGTGGGAAAGAGGCTTCAGGCTTCAGTGCTCACCCCAGTATAGACCCTGCCCTTGTCAAGCTATATAATGGCATCCTTATAAATGCAGGTTGTGGAAGAAGTGTATTATTTCATCTCAGTGAAGCAGTTTGGAATTTTGATTACTCCATTTTTGCATAGCACTGGAAAACTGGTCGGCCTTTCTGGTGCAGCACTGGATAGGTCTAAATCCTATTTAAAGGACATGGCCCTTTCTGGGTCAGAAGGTATGTTTACTTACCTTGCAAGTAAAGTGAATAGTCACAAGCTTTGTGAAACTGAAAAACACAAACTCCAGCATATACATCTTGCCGGAAGCCGATAGATGCATCAGCCTTGAATACAGCCATGTTTCCAACCAATGAAACGCAGTGTTGTGTTTGACATCATTCAGAAGCTGAATGCTGAAGCAAGACTAACATGGCTGCTTGGGTGGAAGTACCTCTTAGCTTAGCCATGTACATGACACTTGTTATTCAGTTTGTTTTATTTGGAATACCCTCTGATTTTGCTGGGAAAACAAGTGAAAGGTCACGATTTGTTGATGGGAAGGATGTTTGCACGTTCTTCCCGAACGGATTCGATTTATCAGTTGCATCTAAGCTGCTACTGTAATTAGCTATAAGCTCAACATGGGAGGCAGGTGCCACCTGATGATTTACCCAATCAGCCGAAGAATCATACTGAATATCCCTACCTTTTGCAAACACTTCCCACAGGAGTCTTTCCTGATAGATAATTGTAGAATTTAAATTGAAATACACGTATTAACCTGGCTTATGCCAGGTTATAATTTTACATCATAAATCACTAAAACCCCATGTGATATTCCCCACTGGTTCATCTTAGGGCCCTTTTAACTATATCTACAAGCTCCCCCTAACTCAGATCCTAATTAACTACATAAGTTTTCATAACTATGCAGATTACACAAACCTTTACATCATGTTCCCAAGTGACTATGATCCAATTTAAGCACAGCTTAAATAACAAACAAATGACACGTTGATGTGCCAAAATATTCTTCAGCTGAATCAAAACAAAACAGAAATTGTTTTTTTCTAACAGTTTTTAGACCAAAGTAGGAGTGTTGAAAAGTTAGAACACAGATTCAGTTAATACAGCTGGAAACCACCAATCAGACTCAGACCTCAACCTATAAAGAGAGTTAGGACCTTTAAAATCTAATTAATGTGTTAATTCTTGGGATAATTGATTACTGCGATTTCTACGCAGGTCTGCTTTAAAAAGCTGATTAAAAAGCTTGATTTGATCCAGAACACTGCTGCCTACCTCCTCACTAAAACTAAGAAAGTGCAGCAAATAACAGCAGTTCTAAAATCCTTTAACTGGCTCCCCATCCTTCAGTAAATTCCCTTTAAAATTCTGTTGTTAGTCTGTAATTTAATGATGAAGACCACAAATTGTTAAAGTCTGCATGTTAATCAGGCTTTGACACATTTTTGTAATTCTAATTTACAAAAATGTGTCTCTTGTGTACTTCTAAAAAAATTATTGTTTCAATATGAACACTTTAACTTTTTCTAAATCCAATTAATATCATAAAATGACAACTTTCAATAAGTAAAATGTGGGAAAAAATTAGTGGAGATATTTAGGAAAATGACTTGAATTAAGAGGAAATAAGGAATATTTTCTAAACATAAATGGAGGAAAGTCTGCATTTTGTTCTAATCTAAACAAGTCTCTACTTCCTTAGATGAGTCGTATAAGTATTGTGAAGTTTCTTCTCAATCAAACTAGGTTAAGCTTTAAAAAGCCATCAAATAACAGCTGTTTTACATAGGTGGAATGGTAATGAAATTACTTTGACATAAAACTCTCAGCTGCTTTCTGGTGTGACTTTTAGGGAAGGAAGTTCAGGATGGATCACATGAGCAGAGTGAGGTACAAAAAAAAAAAAAAGAAAAAAAAACCTTCATTGTGCTGACAGCTCTTTTTTTTCTGGCCTTTGTACAGCATCCCATTTGACTGTAAAGAGCTTCTGTGGACTGACTGTGGATTGGTGTCAGAGAGTTGGCTCTCACAACTCAGAAAAGTGAACATCAAGGCTATAAACACTGAAGCTTAGGCTCTACTATAAACTACTACTGGAAAGATTTTTAACATAAACGGTTATTTTTACACTAATGGAATGTTTATGATACCAAACCGTAAAGTAATTTAAATGAATAATTGAATCAGTGGGTTTCTCCATGGTGTATCATGTAAAAAACGTTTAGCTCTCTTCAACATATAAGACCTCAGCTACTTCGAGTGCTTGCAAAAGTTTTAATCTCCAATAACAAAAGAAATCTCTAGTTTGTCACCCTCAGCATTAGCATGCATTATTATGATCATAGCAAAAAATAAATAAAATAATATAAAATAGGCTTTTTGCTGTTGGACTAAACCCAACAGTATTCAACAATAAAGGTATAACCTGTAAACAAAAGATTAAAACTTTTTAGCAGAGATAGAATGATGTTGTAAAAAGAGACACTTTTACACCAAACTTTTGCTAAACATATTTTACATCCACCCAATCCATCCATCCATCCATCCATCCATCCATCCATCCATCCATCCATCCATCCATCCATCCATCCATCCATCCATCCATCCATCCTTCTTTCCATCCACCCATCCAACCAATCTATCCATCCATCCATCCATCCATCCATCCATCCATCCATCCATCCATCCATCCATCCATCCATCCATCCATCCATCCATCCTTCTTTCCATCCATCCATCCAACCAATCTATCCATCCATCATCTTTCCATCCATTCATCCATCCGTCGTTCCATCCACCCTTTCATCCATCCATGCATCCATCCAATCCATCCATCCATCCATCCATCCATCCATCCATCCATCCATCCATCCAT
>NW_015150863.1:177395-207046 GCF_000732505.1 Cyprinodon variegatus
TCCATCCATCCATCCATCCATCCATCCATCCATCCATCCATCCATCCATCCATCCATCCATCCATCCATCCATCCATCCATCCAGATTAATTAAAGACTGATGTTTTCAAGCCATTATTTCTGTTAAATATGATAGTTTTTACATTTATAACTTATGATAGCAAAACATTCGGAATTAGACTATTAAAAAAACAATAATAATCCAGAAATGAACATTTCATGAAAGGAATGATAACAGCCATCTTAACGACTGTGATAAAAGATACTTGTAATCCGTCTGGATTTTATTGAATGTGACTGTAAACATTTTGCACCCTGCTGTAAACTCTTACCCAATACCTTGAATGTCAGCCTGACGGACAACCCCAGATTATGGGGCCAGATAGCCAAAAGAGATTAAATGAAAAACGTACTTTCTTAATACAGAAATTAGTTCATTTTTATTTTAAAAAATGAAAACACTTTAATGTTCTTTTCTTCCTAAGGAAATGTTTAGGTGTCCTTTAATTGTTTATTTATTTATCTTTAGATATGAGTAAATGTAATAAATAAACCAAGCAGTTCTACTCATTAACCAAAATGTATTGCTCTTAGATGTTGCTAATCTTTAACTTTTAACTCTTTAGATCTACAAGTCTAACAGTCAGCCTACTTTCCAGCTGAGAGATGTTTGAAGGTTTCTTCTTATCTACAGCTTGTTTCAACACATATAACATAGTGTTTAAGTTTAGTCCTCAGTTGCACTGTGTGATTTCTATGTTTACATTACTGCTCACTGTGTTTGCTTCTTAGATCTACTCAGGGAGAAGCTGTTTTGTTAGGAGTCGAACAACAATCCAGAGGTGCTTTTTAAAAGGTATTTTCCCTCCGGTTGTTGTGTTTGCTACAGTATTGCTATTGTTTCATGAAAACATACTGTTAGACTCACAAATCCTCTAACAAATGGAAACCAGCAGCTGGATGGGAGCTGTACTACCTGCAGAATCCCTCAAATCTAAATACAATAAGAGCATCTGTGAAAATACAGGTTTCAGTTCTATTTAGTGCTAACAACACTGGAGACGTTCACCTTGGTTTTAAGATCATTTATATTAACCGTTTGCTTTCAGAAATGCATGTACAGTTTAGTTTGTTTAATACTCTTTGCTGCTTAGATAAACAAGATGGTAATTAATCTAGGAGTAATAATGGCAATATGTTGCTAGAATCCATGCAAACAATAGTTTGCCTTTTGCAGTAAAGCATATTAACTACTAATTTTATTCAGCAATGGAAAAAAGGTATCCAAGCCAAATCTACCATGTAAAACAACACACTCCCTCCTGCCCCCTTGTTAAATCCTGTCTAAACTGAGATTAAAATATGAATTTTAAATTTTCACAATCTAAACATAGACCTGATTATGATCTAAACTGAGGATATGATAAATAATTGAACTGTAAAACCTCTATGAGGGATAAAATAACTCAAAAAGCAGAAGATAGTTCCAAAAACTAAAACTTTAGAAAAGAAAGGGAATGACATAAATCAAATGAGAAAGAGGGTCAGATGTTCAGAAGCCACGGTGAGAACAATGATCCACAATCAGTAGAACCTCTCCAGGAGACGCAGGTTAACCAAAATTACTCCAAGAGCCCATCGACCAACCAACCCGTCAGTTACACATAACCTACAACCAAATCTAATGAAGTGACATTTTTTGTCAGTCGGAGGGGGTGATCTAGAAGTGGTTGAGCTCATTTTTTTCTCTGTAGATCAGCCTGAGGCATGACAGCATAGAGGCAGATGAGAAAGACACGATGACAAAGTGTGGAGGAGCGACTGCTCCAACCGGTTTTAGAGACACTTCATTTGAACTCCCTCCAAATAACATTTTATAGAAATGTTTGTGTCTTTATGGGGAATTATCATAACTGTAAAAGTTGTTTTCTTTTCAGAGATGAAAACTGAACATTCAGTAGATTAATGGATAGCTGAAATGTCAACAATAAAGGGTGAGTGCTTGCTGAGATTAAAACAAAAAAAGGCTTTTATAACTAAATAATGATTTAAGGAAAAAATTTTGGGGGGGGAACAGAGTTCCTCTATAAAGTCTTTACCAGATTGGCAACTTAGTATGATATGATGGTATCCCAAAATCATACGGAATATCAAATGTTTAAGATTTATTACAGGATATTTTGAAAAACAAGGGTTAGGGTTAATTAAAAATGAAGATAAATGAAGAATAACTCTTCTGCCAATTTCTGTATCTTATGTTGTGACCTTGATCATTACCACAAATGAATGGGTTTGAAGTTGGGCTAAGAGCCTGTGGTAACCTGTATTCTTGCTTAACAACTAACTAATACCACCATTACTTCCTCTGAGAAGGTATTAATGTTAATGTATTCACTTTCCTCATCTTTCATCATTCAGCGGCTGGCTAGCTGAAGGGGTAAATGACCCGTCATGCAAACAGGAAGCATGGGTTCGTATCCTAGCTGTGGGGAATAAGCTGCCAGTATTACTCCCTATTACCCTAATACCTGCTTAGTGGTTAGAGCATTGTGAATAAAAAACATTGGGGGGATACCTAACAGATGCTATTAGGGGGCATTTCCTTTGTTTAGTTGCAAATAATATAGATTACAGCTGATTCTGCAGTAGAGTTGATCACATCACGCAGATGTGCTCTGGCCAAAACTACAGTGTTAAAGTGCTGTGATAAAGTATGTCACACCTTACAGTCAAAATTTTAAAATATCAGAGCAAGTTGGCCTATTAAATTGAGTTATTGCAGTTTTAAATTAGGATTTCACTTAAAAGTTAAAATAGTTTGCAAAAAAAGATGTTGCATTAGGTTGAAATTACATTTCCTTCTTTTCAGAGTTTTATTTTAGCATGAATAGCTTGTCTTACATTTCCCCTTTAAGATAGTGTATCAGCATTTCAATCAGATTTAAATCTGGTCTTTGACCTTTGTTTTGTTTTACTTCAATTAAATCATTGAGGGGTTTACCTCAATTCATTGTCCTGCTGATTAAGCCAGGTGTGCTTCAGCTAAATGCAACAAATCTGAAGGCTAGACTGTCTTCCTCAGGATTATTCAGTAGAAAACAAACAAAACAAAAAAAACCAGAAAACTTGTTTGCTAAATGTGAAATAATACCTGTCTTCTTATTAGTCAGTGGGGATTGGACTTCAAACTGTCACATGGATTCCAATTTCACTGCATCTCTTTTAGTCAAATTATGACCTTAAAGGTATAGTGGAGGATTTTCGTGAATTTTTGAACTACTCTCTACTTTTAAAAAAAATATGCACTCCCAAAACCCTATACCTGTAAGGGAACATCCATTAAACGCATGCGAGAACATGCACGATCAAGTTTCCCCACAAATAAGACTCCTGGTGCATAAAAAAAATCATGATCTGCTTGTATGTGTGTGTGTGTGTGGGGCAGTGTTTTTGGGGTAAATGAGGATCTGTGGCCACCGTATAACTACTATAAATGCAAATTGCAAAAATAAATAAACTTATCTTCCCTGGAAAGTTACAATATAGAGGTAGATAACTTTTACCAGAAGTGATGTGAAACCGATTTCTCCAAATAACATGACAAACTTTACCTGTCGAGTACAAACTTTGCAACCGAGGCGTCAGTAGGAAGCCCGACCTGTGCTTTCAGTGTACGCCATCTCGTGAAACAATCTCCCAAAAAAACCCTGGTCTTCTTTCTCTCTTCTAAAGGTCTTTCTTTTCTTCTCATACACTTCATAGACATTTTTTCTGTTACGACCATTGGATATTTTTAAAAAACCGGGGTGAGCAAGGTGAGCTTCAATGACTGTCTGAAACCATAGCTTTATGCAAAAATACTGCTCATGCAAGGAACAGCTAACTGGGGACGAGCAAGTACGACGGACTTACATAATCATATCATCAGAATGATTGACAATTAGGAAGACCACTTATTTGGATGATCCATCCAGAAAAAGAATATCCTCCACTATACTTTTAATAGAGGCATGATTTAGACATTGTGACTCTTTATGACTTCTTATATGGGTCATCAATGCTCTTTTGGAGTAATTTCCTAAGGTCAGTCCTCCTAGGAAGCTTCAACACTGTTTCATGTTTCTCAAATAGCCAGTTGTGGCTTCACTGTGAATCTCAAACCTTCAGCGATGACTTTGTAAACCTTTACTGACTGATAGATCTAAATAACTTTGTTTTTCCTGCAGGGAGTAGCTTGTAAAACATAACCAAAACAAGATAGATTTGAATAGATTTTTTCAAAACTAAGATAAAAACATGATCATTACTCTTTGCATTCAATCGGGTTATTCTTGCTAGCTATTTAAAGCTAATATAATACACATCTACATGTAAAACAAGAAGGAAATCTATGAGGAGGGAAACATTTTTTCCTTATCACTGTTACTGTACCTAACTGGAGAAACAGGTCTCGAGATGCAGCAGTTTTTCTTTTTATCTTAGCTTCCTGTATGATAGCGATCATCTAAATATAACATTTACAGCGTCAAGCTGCTGCAGGCTGCATGCTGACAGCAATCATTCCTCATCACAGAACAATATTTTAGGTGCCTCCGTGCAGATTGCATAATTACCCGGTAACATCGTAGTGGTGTGGAAATAATTATTACTGGTTAAACCCTCTCAACTCTGTGGTCAAAGTCTGAGAAGTCGACAAGTGAGGCTTGACTGTATGGTGAAACATTAACTCAGTGTCCCAAACACTGATCTGATTCATCCATTTTTATTACATAACAGGAGGTAAAAGAGGAATCACATCTCTGTCTTCCAGCTTCCAATGCCAATGCTTGGGTTGCTTAGGTGCTCATTAGGAAAAATATCTTTAAAGCTTCTTTTTACAACAGGGAAATAAAAAAAATATGTGCTATAAAGTATGCAGTCTGCTCTTCATATCTTCATTTTTATCACAAGGGAGGCTAAACAGTCCAATAACTTCTTGTCAACATGATAAATTGTACATATCAGTTAAACTGACTTGCCTTTGCAAGTCAGCCTTAACTTAACTATTATTTTACATTGCTGGACACATATATAAAACTTATTTTAACAAACATTTCAATTCGAACCAAGGCTTAGTTTTTAAAGTTTTTATATACATTTCTCCTTACTCAACATTGTTCCTTACATCTCTTGTAATCCTCCTGTGTGCATCTTTTCCTAGAGTTGAATCTATAAAAAGCTGCTTTATCTTCGTATAGCTCTAAAAATAGATATGTAACTTTGTGTATAAAGACATAAGAAAAGCCACAATTACAAGAGGATTAAAGGTGAGGCTAGCAGATTAAAAGTGAGGCACGGCAAAGGCAGAGGCAGCATGATGCTGAGTTTTTTCCACTACCAGTAGAACTTATAATTTGATAAAGGTCACAGGGACAGTAAAGACAGAGAAATACTGCCAAATGTTTTAATTTTCCCGCACTTGAAATAGCTATTTGATATCTAGATGGTCTCAGTGTAGACACATCTGGAATGGCACATAATTCAAGTAAATTAAAATGTTGTATGTCACTGTTTCTGAGCAATAACACAAGATATATAATAATAATTGATCTCTCATTAGAGAAACTTAGCTCTGCATTTAACCAATCCCCTAGGGGAGCAGTAGGCTGCCATTTTGTGGCTCCCAGAGAGCAGTGTGGGGTTGGGGTCATTCTCAGAGACCCAGAGTGGCACTCTGTGGGAGTGGGGATTGAACTCAGAACCTCGCGATTCCAAGCTCCATGCTGCAACCACTAGGCCGCCACTCCCCTCAATGTATGACATATGTACTATGATTTCATTCTAACAATGAATCAGTTGAATAAATCAAGTCCCAATTATTAAAACATTCACACTCAAGATGTGAAGGTATGTGAACATCAGAATTTTATATTCAATTGTTTAAAAAAAGAGATGTCAACATGATAAGTTATTCTGTCATTTAGATGTCTTGTTACCATATTCATCTTCAATTTAGATATTCTTTATTTATCCCAAACCAAAATTAAATGTTGAAACTAATAGGGTTTCATTTGAATCAGTTGTTATTAGTGTTGCGCTGAGGCAATTATTTGGCCCCGATACCGATACCTGATACCTGGCTGTGCAGTATTGGCCGATTCCGATACCATACCGATACCATCTGTTTGCCTGTAGCAAGAAAAAGACCAATACAAAGTGAATCCAGTAGAACTTTTTATTGCCTAAATGGGTGACAATAGTTGAATAAACTTTTGGCTCAAAATATGGTATCGACGCCGTATTTGTTGGTACCCGCCACCATTCTAGAGCTGGATCAGGCCCCGCCAGATACTGGTATCGGTATCGTGCAACACTAGTTGTTATAGATGTTGATAGCTGTTGGCTTCCTCCTGCTCTCCTCTATATCTCGTCTGCTGTCATGATTCATGCAGCTATTATTTCATTTAAATGAAAAATGGAGAACAGATAAGCAGATCGTGGCTTGTCTACAGTGAAAAGAAGGATTGTGTAATTTACTTTTGCTGTCACCTTTTTGTAAAAACTCAGGGAGGAGCAATCAGCTGAGTGCTTAATGATTGAAAAAAATCTTTCATTCCTTTGGAGACAGCATGAAAAGTCAGCTGAGCACAAAACATAGACAGGAAAACAACAAGAAAAGGGATAAGAAGAGAGGGAGAAAACGTAGAACAAATAATGTATGTCTATTCGATTAAAATCTCTGTATCTGTGTTATGGGTCTGTTCTATGTGTTGTCTTCTCAATTCAGAGGTCCCCAGAAGTCTCTGACTAAAGACAATCTGTTACTGTGTAAAAGAATCTGATGAAGAGGATACTCACTCTTTGGGAAATCATCTCCATCTTCATCTATTTTTTCAAAATGATATTTTCAAATCTCCTGTTGACATAGTACCAAAATCAGCGTAAAGAAGAACCTTATGAAACAAACAGGTGCATGGTAGTTTACGTGCTTAAGACCCACCAAAAAAGAAAGAAAAAAAAAGATTTTGAGGATAAATGTGAAACCAGAAGAAAGGAGTAAATTATTATAATGAATGTATGAGATGTAGGAATTCTAGCTTCCATCTGGCAACAAGGACGGATCTATATCCTGATGTCTGGAGTTGGACCACAGCCTCTGATAAGATAAACTGCTATCTAACATAATCACCCACTGTTTATTGGTCTTTGATTGAACTATGATGGACACAGCGTCACTTAGACAGAGCTGAAAGCTGTTTTAAAGGAATGTTAACTCATTCAACCTATTTCTATTTTCAAGGTATTGCTCTCATTCTCAGATCCTTAATGTGAGCCTTCCAGATAGGCTGTACTCACTCTTACAATCTGGTTACCCGTTAAAAGGAAATTATCCTGGGGGCGGTGTTTGAATCAGTGCTGAAGCTAGAAACAAACTTAAAACACATGAGATAAACCAAAATGGGATAGAAAGCTCTCTTTTATTGAAAAGGAATCCAGATGTTGAAAGGATGATATTATGACTTTTCTTCACCTCCAGTTCATTTCCATAGCAAACACAGGATAAAGCACATTAAGATTTGGCTCTAGAAACAACTCTTAAAAATGGTGAGTTTTTTTTCAAAGAAAAACATGAGAAATGTTAAATATTTAAACAAAATAACAGTTTTTTTTTTTTTTTTTATAGCCATGTCTTTGACAAATCTTAATAATATATTAAGATTGTTATATTATAAATTAGTCCACCCATTAAGTTGTTCCTTTGCTGATGACAAATAAAAATCTGTTGCATCATCATCTTTCTTGCAAGTTTTCTGACTGGTATTTAATAATTCAGAATTAAATAAAAAAAAAAAACGAGCAAAGAAACTCATACCAGCTGAATTGAAGTTGCCCCAGACCATGATACTGCTCCAACCATGTTTCACTGTGTGCGTTGTGTTGATGATATGGAATCCTGTTGTTCTTTATGAAACAAACTATGAAAATATGATTCTCACTTTAATTATAAATGATAATGATGAGAGAAAAGCTTAATAATGATTTATCAAAGTTTATTTCACAGCCCAAAAATCAAAGTTATGTCTGTGCTGGTCTGGATCATCACCAATTTAGGTTTGGCATAGAGGTAATATTCAGCAATCTCTCTTAGGTGAACCCATTTTTTCCCCATGCTCTGATATCGTTGGTGTCGGATCACATTTACCGTACATCATCAACAATAAACATTCTTCTTTTTAAAGCACAATGAAAAAGGCAAGCAGCCCAGAGGGAAAGAAAATGAAACAAGCTTCTCCATTCTCACACTCTGACTCATCACCCCCTCCTTGCAGCCCACACACTGACTAAACGACTAACGCAAAGACAACCACACAGATCAACAAAATTTAAAGCAAAGTGAATGTGCTGCAGGACGCTGTTCTGCTTTTTGCCCACGTCTTTCTTTCACTTCAGGTTTTTTGGGGGTTTTCTCCCTGAAAGCAAACATGAAACTAATTACCTTGCATTATATCAAACCAAACAGATAAAAGAACCAGTGAGCCTTCTTTAAAACAAAATAATATAGATACTGATGAAAACACTGGCACTGCAGATGTAACACATTCAATTTAATAATCATAAATTGTTTGCTTCAATTTAAATCCTCTTTAATGAGGCACAGAAGAAAACCAAAACTTCCTCCTAAATCAGTTTTGTTCCATCAAGCAGACAATGAGCACAGCATTTTCAGGTCAATTAAAAAGGTTACAGGTTTCACTCCGGGATGAGGGGACCTCTGGCAAAACATAAGATTTTGTTTCATCCATGTTGAATTCACTATTACTTTAAGAAATATGCTTTCACAAATAATTAAAATTTTCCTACATGCACCACAGATTTCTAGTTGACTACATTTTTTTCTATAACAACTACATCATTAAGGCATTTACTGTAAAAACTGTGTTTGACTATTTTGTGTTCATTAACTTTATGTCAAACTGTAGACATATCTCTTATTACAAACAGAAATAATCTTTAGGGGTCAGATAAATGCTATCTGACCCATTTCTGTAATGCTAAGCTGCTAAATTGGATCTTCAAACTGGTGACTGCAGGATTAACCAGAGTTATTGTGTTGTTGGGTCAAAACAATCTGATTTGCAGGGCATAGATGTTGCATCTTCCTTCTGAACATTTCCCATTAGTCAGGAAATGAGATCTGGGATGTTTGGACCTCAGGTTCTTTGTTTTCCTCCTAGATCATTTAAGCTTATGCTTTTCTATCAAAACATTGCTACAAATAAAGTGAATGATACAACCCAAGGTTTCTGGAGTCCCTTTGCCTTGCAGTGCTTCTGTCATATCTAATCTATGTATGAAAAAAAGAAAAATATTTTCAGTAAATACAACAAGCTCTTTTGAGGAACATGTGTGTTTAAGATCCCATAAAATAGCTTTATCTTTATCCTAAAGTAGCAGTCATCTAATGGGAAAAATGAATGAAAATATGAAAGAAAAAAAAATCACAGCTCAGCCTACTTCTATATTAATCTTCAAGTGTGGTGCAAACTTTAGCTGTTACGCCTTTCATACAATGTCTAGATTAAAGAGTTGTCTCTTCTCTCCTGCTCACGAGTTTTCTTAATGAGACGGTAATTAAAAGAGGATTTTGTGTTGGAGGAACCATTTCTCTAATGGTTTGGCCATATAATGTGCACTTTTTTTCTACTAAGAGACCTATATAAACTATTATCAATTCAATTCAGTTTATTTCTATAGCACCAATTCACAACACGTCATCTCAAGGCACTTTACAATTCAACCAGATCATACAGTCAAATTGAAGTTTTCTATCTAAGGAAAACCAGTTGATTGCATTGACTCATTGACTCAAATACAATCCCTCACACTAAGCATGCTTGTAGCGACAGTGGAGAGGAAAAACTCCCTTTTAACAGGAAGAAACCTCCAGCAGAACCAGGCTCAGTGTGAGCGGCCATCTGCCGAGGCCGACTGGGGTTCAAGGAGACAGAAGCAGAGATACAAAAAGCAACTGTAAAAGGCGGCCCCGTCCAGGAAACACACAGCCAGGCAGATGAGCACCGAGCTAGCTCCCATGTCAGAGGATGAAGAGAGCACATCCAGCCAGTCACGGTCAGAGAAACAGGACTACACTGGAAAACAGGCCGATCTCCAGCATCTATAAACAAGGGTGTTGATGGAAGCAGCACAGCTGATATTTCTCTCCAGGATGGCGTCACAGCCAAACAGGAACAGACGAAAATACTGGTCTTCCAGTATATTATTAAAACATATCACGGTATTACACTGTTCACAGGTAGCAACGTACAAGGTTCCCAGTGCCTTAGAAAAACAGGCCCACAGCAACATAAATTCTCCCTCGTACTTTGAGGTGAAGTGTCTTTTGACATACAGACTCAGCCACAGTGTTTGCTGCTAAAAGAGTTCAATCTTGATATCATCTGACGATGCACACACTTTCAGTTCAAATCTTTATTAACTCCACATAATAGATCCTTTGGCATGTTTCGCCATGGCTGTGAGGTGCTTTGTCAAATATTTATCCTTCATTACAAGTGAGAGCCTTCAGGCGTGTTTGTTGAGGAGAAAGCTAAAATTTGACTGACATAAAAGAAACAGCTCTAGTTTCCAAATATTTTAGTACATTTCTCATGTTTACATTTGTGATGGTAGAGCAGAATTAGGCGCTAAAGGTTGCTATGGAGATTTGGTTAGCTTTTGATGTCCCAGTTGAATAATGGAAAATTAAGGATAATGTTTTTTTTACCTTCCTCACATCCTTCTTCCTTTCTATAGCTGTAAAATACATAGATCCTCATGCAACCTTAGTTACAGTTTATTTTGTATTAAACTTTTAAATTATTGCTCTGATTGTAAGTAGGGACCATTTTAGATGGGGAGCCACTTTTTTTGCAGAGGATGATCATCGACAAAATGACTCTAACCATAATAATAATAATACCTTCTATTTATTAGCAGACAACTTTTATGTCACCTAAGGTCCTATTACAAACTAAATGTAGAAACATTAAAACACATAAAGGCCTTGCTTATTTATTTCACATTCTGAAGTGTGGCTATAGAGGAAAAATCCCACCAAAAAGAGATGTGTTGAGATTTAAAATGTGGATTTCTTAACATGAGGCATTTGTCCTTCCTTAAATAAAGCCATTTTTATTTATAAATATGTATAAAAACATTTATACATATATATATATATATATATATATATATATATATATATATATATATATATATATATATATATATATATATATATATATATTTATGTTAAATAACTAATCAAAACCAGCTTTTTAAGATCGGAAAAAAGCTAAGAAACAAACGATCAATTAAAGTTTATGTTTTTATTTTCTAAAGACATTGAATCCGTTTCCAAAAATAGCAAGAGTCGCAAAAGCTGGACAAAATTCACTCGGGGTTCCTCTTTGTGGCCCTCATTTTTTTAAGCCTATTGCTGTTGCAACACATGCTGTGTCAGCAAAGGTGAATACCTATAGCAGCAGAGTGACCCCCTCACCCACAGGTTCAGCCACATTAACCCCATTCCTCTCTTGAGCGGATTCACCCAGCCAGCAAAATCCCATGGACAAGCTGAGGAGACAGATGGCGTACCACACCCACCCACACACAGTTACAGTAATGCATAAGCTAGATGTATAGGCACCAATTTCCTCCTTTGTCAGGCATCCTTGTTCAGACAATATAGAAATTACAGTATATAAGGGTGAGAGTTGTCAGATAGAGTGAACTGTAACAGGAACAAGTCAAGGAGAACACCAGCTTAAGTGTAGGTCATTTTCTGGGGACCCACAAGAGAACAGGGAGTGAAATGCAAGCACCACGGCTGCACGGAGGAATGCTGGGTAGATCTGTGCACTTGTTGCCCTCAGTCCTCTTATATAAGCCCCCCTTTCAACAAGTGTCTACTTCCCCTCCAGCCCCCAATTTACAGTCAGCATGCCTCCGCTGGCTTAAACTTACAACGAAATCTGCTTTGTCAGACCACAGAGAAAAGAGGAGCGGTCAAAATGCTGCAATTATGGACTTATGTAATGCAGAATGGCTTTTTGCAACCTGCTTTGCTGCTGTTATTACTGTTTGTGTGGCTTATATCTTTAGAAGATATAAGCGACACATTTCCTGGTGGACTTAAGAGTGTCCAGCTTTAGTTGTTAAAAAGAAAACTGTTGAGATAAAATATAAACAACTATACAAGAAGGGGAGAGTTGCAGCTGTACCTATTGATATAAAACAGACCAAATAACCTTATTTTTAACATTTGTTTATTTGTTTCTTACATAAATATCACAGTTAATCAGGTTAGGCCTAAGAGGAGAGGCGTTTCATTTAAAATTAAATACGTAAATAATAATAACTAGATGAATATATGAATAAAGAAATTATATCTATTTATAATGCAACACATTTGATCTTTGATCTGTGTTATGAATTTATTTCATAATGGAGTTTTATTTTTTTCACACTTATTTCTGACTTTTATTTTTTAACCCCGTTTTTCATTTTCAGCTCATTTCATGTTCTTATATTTATTTAGTACTGTGTGTTTATATAAACAGTAAATCGTCTGCTTATACAAAAATAAAAAAAAATTTAAATGAAATGTTAAACTATGCAATTAAACCAATCACATGCAATTATGTAGTAATTATATATATATATATATATATATATATATATATATATATATATAGATAATGGGTTATTAATGACAGCTTTAAGGGCAAATATTTCATACAGGATATTATTGTGGTTTTCCTAAATGGTTTTGGAAGCCCGGGTTTTTAAAACGTAATTTTAATTTTTTTTTTGCATAATGCACTGATCACTTTTAAAATAATAAAAGTTAAGTTATTTAACATAATAAAAGCATGCTCTATTTTACATCAGTTGGAATCTCCTGCATACGAAGGCAAATATATAATCATCTGATCCAAGCTAATATTTATAAATTTTATATTATTATGACATAATTTTAATGAAAATAGTAGTGCAGTATATAATATTCTTTTTTTTTTTTTTATAATTCAACACCCTCCAGATGTGGGGTCAGCTGGGTTTTCACTTTTTGCATTTAGATGCAAATGATCAAAACTGCACTTTTTTTTAAAAGTAGTGCATTTTATCATTTAAAAATGTGAATGTTTAATGTCTCTAAACCATCTCTGAATAACAGACTTAAATGCAAGAAGTGTTGTAAAAATCTAAAAAAAAAAAAAAAATTATCATAATAATGTAATAATAATAAAGTAACTCAAATGTTTGACTATACTCAGACTGAGAATATTCCACCTGTTTCTTTCTGGTGATTTGTAAGATTGCCTACAGCTAAAGTAAACAACAGATAAAAAAAACAAACAATATTTCATTATGTTGCCCTAAAATAGCCTTGTGGAGAATACTGCTGACTTTATATCCTTCACAAGGAAGGTAAGCATTAAAGATCATTGCTGAAGTACTTGTTAATTCTCAGTGAGTTATATCCAAGTAAACTGCTAGAAGGTTTAGTTAAAGGAAACAATTTGCTTTCAGAAATATGCAAATGCGATGAAAACTTGAAATTATAAAGTAAGGCCAATTCAATAGCTCCACACGTCTGTCTAGAGAGAGCATTTTAAGACACACCACATCCAGAACTGTTCCCAACATGAGCCACAGCTTGTTTGTATGAAGCCAGTCCTTTTCTAGAGATATCAGTAGTTTCTTATGTTATTTTTAGGTTTTAATCAAGTGTAAGAAGAGATCTTTAAAGATAAGCCTAAATGAAGAGTGATATATTTTACCAGTTTTCTTCTTTAACTAAACTTGCATTTAATAAGTTAGAGTACAGCAGTGTAGGAACAGCTAACCCCTTTTGCCCTAATCCTGTGCAGATTATTTTAACAATAAGAGAAAAATGATACTTCAATCAAATTCTTAAATGTTTTCATTTCCCAATTGTTAAGACAAACTTTATCTTTAACCAACGATAAGAGTAACAGAAACAACACTGAGATAGATTAGTATTTATCTCTGTAAGCTTTGCCTTTGCATTTTAAGGGCAGGAACATTGTATTCATGTTCTAATTTATGAAAATATGTTTGCTACAGGACTGAATTTTATATTTTACAAACTTTTGTTTCTTTGGGGGCTTTTGAATCATTCAAGTGTGGTGTGATATGTAGTGATTTCATCTCTCTAAATGGGTGTTTTGTTTTTGTTGTTTTGAACAGTTTAGATACATCAGCTGTCTGTCTATCAGTCAGTCTGCTACTTCACTTTGGAGCTGATTGCTGGGCATCATGTTCTTCTTTACATCTTCCTTTCTTTCAGTTTATTTTACAAGAATATAAACAGTTGATGGGAGCCTTCTGTGTCTGAAGCTGTTAGAAAGTAGTACAAAGACAGTGGTTTTTAGTTCTTCAGCTGTGCCAAACAGCTGTTTTATTTCACAATAACACATCCGACAGGTGAATATATAGATATATTATATATATCAAAAACATCAGCAGACATGTGCTTGAAATAAAAACACCTTTCTTTCCAGTTTGCACACAGAGCTCAAGTCATAAAAGACCGATCAAAAGTGACAGGTTAGAAATGAAGAAAAGTACATTTCCCAGCACATTATTTCTGTATTGCATACATGTTTAACAAGGAGTGGAAATCTGAAATGTACCAGAGCCAACTATATCTGTGCTGACTGAAAGGAGGGAGTCATAGGAGTTTCAAGGCCACCATATGAACTTTATTTCAGCTAACAGCAGACCAGCCAGCTATATGATGAGTCAGGATTATAGTGGAGGATCCCAGCAGACGCCGGGGAGCAGCAACAACAGCTCAGAGAAGAGCCAGAAAATGTCGAACAACAGGTCTCAGTTTGGTCATGCAAACACAGTACAACATCTTGGAAATGTCATATTTTATATATATATATATATATATATATATAAAGAAATTTAAAAATCCTCCCCCTGAATGGATTTGTGACGAGGTGATGAAAACATTCATGATTTGTTTAAAGCAAATAGAAAGCTTTCCAGCACAGAGCGAATCACTGCTGGATAACAGTGCTTGTTTCTTCACACCCAGGCATGGGCTGGTCGGGTTCAAAGTATACCAGTGTTAGAAACAGCCTTTTAATGGAAAAATGGGGGAAAAAAACAACAAGAAAAAGTGCTGGAGTTGCCTTCAGCTGTAGGGAGAACAGGATAACACGTTAGCCTCCCCTTCCCCCACTTGTTGCTGCAGTAAACTAGCTGAAAGAAGCTTAATTTTAATTAACAGAAAACATTAAAGATGGTTAAACCTTTATGTCAAAAATGCTACATCTGTAAAACTGTGCTGGAAATAATCGTTTCAGTAAAAATAAAATAGATCAGGTAGTAGATTTTTTTTAATACTAGGAAACCGCCATATTTTCACATCCTGCCGGCCCATGCCTGTTCACAGACTCCAACCAGCATGAAACTGTATACAAATTTATAAATATCCAAATTTACCACTGCAAGAAATCCTTACACCATCTACAAACAGTGTCCTAAACAACAGTTTTGTTGTTTTTTTTAAAGGCAAGGTGAGAGGTGTCTACACCAAACTAGTGACAGCAAGGATTCAAGGCCAGATGACAGTCCGACAAGATCTTTATAAAAACATCACATTTGAAAAAATATCACTAAAACACTTCTTTTTTTTTTCTCCCCCAAATAAAATCCAGGACAAAGAAATTCAAATATCCTTCTTTGTTATTCAAACTAAATTTCATAAACAGCATCTACAGAGAGATAAATCATTTCTAATAACTTAAATACTTAAATTATTATGAAATATAATACTATTCCACTTGCAACCAAAATGGATAAGAAAATAGATTTTCTTATAGCCTACGCAAAACATCAATGACTCATTTTGCCAGGAGGTCCATAAACTAAAACACACTGATGTGCTCCAATGGTCCGTTTGTCCCTTCGGTCCTGCAGTAAGAAACTTTGGCACAGAAAACCCACCATTAGGATGAAGCGACATATCACAACACGGCACCGGAACGAGGGACAGTCATGCAGACGTCGCTCCAGCCCCGGAGGAGATGAGGCCCCGTGAAAAAAAAACCTTATCACAACCGTGCTGCCTGAGCAGGAGATGATAAAAGGAGAGTGGCTCAACTTCAACAATACGCTGGAATAAAAAGTCATCGGAAAGATTAAGAATTAACTTCTAACCAAAACCATAACGGGTCCAAACAATTACAGCTTCCTGGAAATGACAGCGATGCTTCAGCCTGAAGTGGTGGTTTTCCAGCATCCCATCGATTCGCCTTGGTCCTCGTAGTTTCACAGAGAGGACACCAGCTCGCTGGCGACCGGGGCGTCGGTCACCGTCTGAGGCGGCACCTCTACGTCTGCAGCTTTCTCCGCAGTCTCGCTGATGACCTCCAGGGCCGAAGGGGCGTCTGATGTTTTCAAGTCCACGTCGCCCTTCTGTTTGTCGGCGGAGCCGCAGCACAGCTTGGGAGCGCACTGAGTCCGACAGGAGAGCTCGCACAGGGAGTCCCGGGACTCGGAGCTGAAGGTGACGAACTCGGGCTGGATGGTGGTGGCGTGGATGCCCTCGTCGTGGAAGAAGTCCTTGATGCGTTTGGCCACGTCCATGTAGGACGTGGGGTCGTGGCACTTGATGTGCGCGGTGGCGATGATTCGGCTCCCGGCCAGCTGCCAGATGTGCAGCTCGTGGATGGCCAGGACGCCTTCCAGGCTCAGCAGCCGCTCGTTGAGCCTGTGGATGTTTATTTGCTTGGGTACCGTCTGCAGCAGGATGAGGGCAGACTCTTTGAGCAGCGGGTAGGTGGTGTAGAGCAGGATGCACACCATGATGATGCACAGCGTGGGATCCAGGTACAGAACCCAGCAGGGGCCTGACACACTGGTAGCGTTACTGACGTGCAGGTGGTCGGTCTCAGGACTGTTGAAGCAGACGTCCTTGCAGGTATCGTCTTGGCAGGGATTCCACACGAAGGTGAAAGTGATGGCATTGACCACCACGATGACAGAACCCAGAGCGTCACCCAGAACGTGCAGGAACACCCCGCGCATGTTGAGCTGAGCCGACGAGTCATGGTCATGTTCCAGCTCATCGAAGTGGGTGTTGCCGTTCATCTGCACCTCTGAGTTGTCTTTACAGCTCACATCTGGAGATAAAAGATCAGGGAGACAAGCTCAGTTTGCTGCTGCATAACAGCTGAGTGGGAAATGGACTCTGACACGTAGATACAACATTTGAGTTGACTCGGACGGAAACTAGGAATTACCTGGTAAACTAGATCAATGTACGCAAGCTTTAAATCCGCTACGGTTCAGAAACATTTCTGGTGATCCGTTGCTATAGCTTAAAGAAGCAGTTGACCACACAGGTTTTTCTGATTTTACAGGACGGTTTTCTGAAGATTGGGGCACAGAAAACAACCTACCTTTGTTTTCTATCAAACTTACAAAGAAAATCATAACTGGTTTGAAAAAAATAAAACAGTGTGAGATCTCAATTTTTAGGTATTTAGCAGAAAATCTCTTTTTCAACCAACCTACAAGAGACATCACTTTGTTAAGAGCCAACCGTAGGAGGGTTACAACGGCTGACAGTCTGAGCAGCGTACTCCTTTGAGTTCTTGAGAACTCATGAACATTTGGCTTTATAGTTACTGAGTAACTAATAGAAAATAGAGATATTAATCAAGCTAGAAATGAATCTATCTATTGGCTATTTTGTGATTAATTAAAAAAAAAACCCTTATTGGATTAAAATCACTAAATGAACAAATGCTCTAAATTTATAGGGAGAAAACTTGATGGCACAAATTTAATTTGTTAATGTTAAAAACATTCATACAAATTTTGTAAGGTTTTGTCTTTATTACGGATGTAAGTGGGTTATTAATCTTTCAGCAAATTGCATTTTTTTGCATCTGCAAAGCATTACTGCAGGTAACAATTAAAATATTTTGTTGGTTGACTATTTCAGAAACAATTAATGTGGCCTACTTGAAAACTGAGCTGGTGTTTAATTTATTTTTTCTTATAAGACTCAAACATAATACAAAATAAGCAGATCACTTTTATATAAAAAATATTGAAGCTCTATTGATTGATATTTCCTATTATCTGCTGCTTTTTTTGTTTAGCTACTGTTTTATATGTAGCTAAAAAAAATCTCAACATAAAAAAAAAAAAATACACCCGACCTGAAGGATGCAAATGTTGACCGAGCAGTTCAAGATACACACCGACAAGACAAGATCGACAGATATACTTTGATTTACAAGCTACATGTGAACTTCGAAAATCACTGCATTTGTATGTGGATTTTTAACCTTATCTTATTATATATAAATACTTCTACTAAACTAAAGTAACAAAATAAATAAAGCTTCTATACAAACAAACTTGTTTTTTACATTTTCCTACAGTGAAAACCTACACAACCAAACCTGACAGAATAGCTAAATTATTTCAATAACAAGATTATAAACAAACAGCTGAGTTCTCCCTATCAGCAATATTTCCTCTTTTCAAATTTTTCCCCATCGCTTCCAGCTAAACATCAGTGGATTTTTGACTAAGTTTGTCACCATACACTTCCCTCTGGGATTATTAAAGTATGTCTGATTCTGATCAGAAACAGTCTGTTTAGATTATGGGTGGCCAATTCCAGTTCCTGAGGGCCGGTATCCTGCAACTTTTAGATTTGCCTTTTATTCGACACACCTGTATCAAGTTATTAGATGATTGAGAGGACTCTACATGAACTAACTGCATGCTGAGGAGATAACTCAGCCATTTGATTCAGGCGTGTTGGACCAAGGATGGATATAAAAGTTGCAGGATACAGGCCCTCAGGATATAGAATTGCCCACCCCTGGTTAACGTGTGTTTTACCTCAAATACAATACCTCTGACATGAAGCAGATTTAAATGTGTACTAGTACTAGCAGCCTAGGAACGCAAATAGGAGGGAGTGGCACCCCCTTCCCTTTCATCCTGGGCACGGTGGGTCATTCATCAACAACTAATAGCGTGTCTGGGACTGTCGACTTAAGGGCTACACTGATGTATGACCCAGTAATGGCAATGGGAGCATAGAGGAGGGGATACACTGGTCATTTATTGGAACCCTGAACAGTATAGAAAGGAAATGGTCTGTATATGGGATTAACCCTTCAGTGAGCGAATAAAGGGAACCTGCTGTTTTACTCTAGTGAGCCAATCCAACAACATGACTTTCATTTGCATAGCAAGAATTGACTTGAAAGCTATGGGACATTACTCAGTTTGGCCCCTTTAAACACATCTCTCCTGAATGAGTTTCAGATGTATTGAACAAAGTGAATTATGGGGCTTTACTTCCTGAAATCACAGACTGTGGTGACATAGAGCGACTCAATAAATATGAATTAGAGGACACACATGCTGAAGCATGGTGGATTTTAATTTTGATCTTAATTTTGAAGTAATTCAAATCTTCTTGTAGTTTATATGGGCCGCTAGGAGTGTAGATTTGTCAAGTTTGACCTAGAGGAGCACAGATTATTTACCTAGATGCATCTGTTCTGCCTTTTTTAGAGCGACTTCAGTCATTTCTGGGCGTAATGACATGAAAGGCCAATGTTTTATCTACCAGAGCTCTATAGATTAGATAGAACAGGTCGTTTCTTTGGAGAAAATTTCAAAAATACCTGCTTACTTCTTCAGCCACTCCCAACAGCTGATGTTACTGTACAAAGTATTTTTGATGAATTACTGAGATAGTTTATCAGAGAAATGCTCAAATCTCATCATAATGGGAACAAAATGTTCCCGAGGCAGAAATACAAAGATTTTTCTTTTTATGGTTGGCAAAATGCCACAGCATCCTCAATCATAAGACTATAGGAGGACAACTCTGATGTATAAAAATCGGAATCGGTGTTGGCTTTTTAAAAAGCCTGATCAGTCCACCCTTAAGTTGTAGTGAGGTGGATGGAGATATATATATATATATATATATATATATTTCACTGATAATCCTCAAATAGTACAACTCACCGGTTCTTGATCTCCCATCACCCGGACTGTTGTGATGCCCCACCAGGTTGTTGGTCTCCTCCAGCGCTGATCCATTCCCATCCTTCTGGAACTTCTCAGCTTTCCCCCTCTTCCCCTTACCCCCATGGGAATGCCCGTGGCCTCCCCCGGCATGTCCGTGGAAGAGGCAGAGGCCCAGCAGGTTGATAAGAAGCCCCGCGGCGCCCACCCCGGCCACCACCACCGGGGTCTTGATCTCGTGGGGGTCGGTGAAGCGCTCGACGGCCTCCAGGACGATGGTGAAGCACAGCGCCGTGAGAAAAACGGCGTTGACCAGAGCCCCCATCACCTCCGCCCGGATCCATCCGAAGGTGTTCTTTTTGGTCGATTGGGTTTTCTCGGCGAACCGCACCGCGACCAGAGCCACGACCAACGCGATAACATCCGAGAGCATGTGGAAAGAGTCCGAGAGCATCGATAGGGAAGAGGTGACGCGGCTCACCACCACCTCTACGATGAAGAAGCTGAAAGTCAATGAGAGCATACATAGCAGCCGGGCACGGTTTGGCTCACAGGCCATTGTGTTATGTTTGTTTCCTGGTTGTCCTCCGTCGATTCGAGTTCAGAGGGAGAGATAACGTTTCACGGTGTCCTCCGGGTGAAGCTACATCCAGAGTGCGGATTTCATGGGAGTTACTGGATTCTAGGAACCGTGTGAAAACCCTGCGGACGTCACCAGCATATTCCAGACAAATCTGCCGACAAGCTCCGCTTTGCAGACGGCTGAAACTTTGCACCCGAGCCGGTAAACTTTCCACACGAACCACGTCAGACTCCTATTGGACGAGAGAACCCGGAGGAGGAAGCCCATTGGTTGAATTTTTCGACCGATATTAAAGGAGGCGCTTATGAACTCAACAACGGAGGTAGTTAGGCACGCTTCATCGTTACTGTAATCTCGCGATATGAACGTTGGACGATTAAGAAAAGCCAGTAGTATCGATCATTAATTATGTTTCTTTTCAAAGGATTTCTGAACAGTGGAGCTGAAACACAACACAAATATTCTTCTAGAAAACACGTATAAAAAAGTTTAAAAATCAAGCATTTGTGCTGCCTCTGAATACATAATTTCTGTAATAAAATGTAATGTAGAACTGTAACTATACAGTCATGTTTATATTACTGTTTTTCAAGGCTGCACTGAAAACATGAAATACAGAGCTGTTCTAAACGAAATTTCTTTTTGTTTATACTCCTGTATACAAAATGACAAAATAAATCTGTTTAAGTCCAAGTCTCTAATAATACTAAGTATTCTAATAAATACATTTTGTAGTAAGATACATTTGGACATAATTCTAACCCCATCCAGAGGCAGAAAATACACAAACACAAGATTTTCATTGATACAAATAAAATAATCATTAACTAATTCAATAACATCCCTAACTGTTTAAATTCTAATAACTATCTTTTTATATAATTCCTAAAATGTTTTGTTTTAGGTTATGAAGTTTGTATCTTTCTGGTTAAAGATTTTATTAAAAGATATGATTTCTTTGAGCAACAGTCACATTTCCTATACAAAAATTTACCAAACTTAAGTTATAAGGAACAACCCCCCCAAAAATACAGCTTTATAAACAGGAAATGGATGCAAAATGTTTTAACTTTTGTTTATTTCAAACAATACTAGGCTGATTAAGTGTACACTTACCATCTATAAAGAATTAAATTATTTGTAAACTGGAGTTTTCCTTAAATGTATTCTATTGACCGTTTCAGATGTGCAAATTTCCCAAATGATTTTTTGATTAGTCAAACAATTAGGGAACATGAAGGCCATCTGATAATTTCATTGTGCTGATGAATAGTGTTAACAGAAACTTCCTTTTTAATCTCATCCTTAAATCAAAGCATTAACTCCTAAATGGAAGCCATTTCTGTTCTGTTGGCTGTGATTGCCTATTCTGTAGTAAACCGATGACCCCTTGTGGAAACTATTAAGTCTTGATGAAAGGTGTCTCTAATGCAAATGACTGCTGTGAAGCATTGTCCTATTAAAAGTCAGCAATCTAAAAATATATTTCTGTTTTTTGAACACTTAAAGCAAATGAATTGGGTTCATAATCAACACAGACATGTTTATTCTTAAAATAATCCTTTTTTATAGTTAAACAATCTGTGTAAGAAAACAAATGAAGGAAAAACATACAAGGAACATTAAAAATCACAATAGCTGCCTACCATTTTCAAAACACCTCCACAGGTTGTATGATAAAACTTTAAATACTATACACACACACACATCTTATGAAATATCAAATTTACATCCAGTTTTAAAAACCTCACTTTCTTTTTGATATGACTGTTTCTCTTATGTTCAGCGGATGCCGAGGATCTGTCTGCTTTTCAACTGGCAGATTTTCTCCACTTCGCTTAGTTTTTGAGCCCGGAGGTTAGCGGAGTGCAGGCGCCGCAGCATTAAATCCTGGTACGGCCCACCGTGCTGGCCATCGGGCTGCTGGTTCTCTTTGCTTTCACCCGCAAAGTGGACCTTCTTCTTTCCAGGGGACAGTTCCTCCGAATCTACAGTAAGGAAGCAAGAGACCAACCCAGAAACATCAGAATAAGGTTTTATTTAATCACAAACACAAGACATTTGAGGTGTGAATTATGGATTAAAATGCAGATTTATTATAGTTAAGATGCCGTTTGTCTATCAAAACTTTATTAACATGATATAAATATGTACACTCATGATTAAAACATAAATAAATATTTTTAAAAAGCTGTTTCAATGTCGGGCTTGGTGTAGTAAGTGGAAACCCCTTTGCTGGATTCCCATACCTATGTCTTTGTTATAGCCCCGTGCCACCTCCTTTTGCTGATGCAGCCGGTTGTAATTCCTCAGCAAACTCTCTGCTCTGCTCCAGAAGAAAGAATATAAAAAAAAAAAAAAAGGACAAGTCAACTGAGAAGACTACAAAGCTGATGGTAACAGCAAGATAAGTTTTAATGTCAGATTTTTCTGGGTGTTACCGTGCAAGTTTCTCAGTAGTCAGTCGCTCACGTACACACAGTTCCTGCTCCCTTCCTGCCATCCAAGAAGACAGAAGGAGACGTTAAACCAACATTTCAATAGTGAACATATTTCTTCTGGATGCATAACAGCATACAGTCAGTCTGTAGATGTGGGGGTGTAAGTAGTTTAAAGTTTCCTTGAAAAACCTCTGCTAACGGCAACATGAATAAGCCGTCTACATTTATTTTCTAGTATCGTTGAAAGCTACCCCAAAAGCAAAGTTTGACATTAATACAGGAACACTTCCTAAATCAAATATTAATGAATTTGAAGTTAAAGTAAGATGTTTTCCAGAACTTTTTAACAAGAAGATGCCCATCCCCCCTAGCCTAGTAAACTAGCCCCAACCACCAGCGGCCAAAATCATTTTTGCGTGCATTTAGTCTGATTTATCAGGCTACAACCCCCCAAATCTGGACCAACAGGCTAAGGCTAGCAGGTTTAAGCATTTTTTTTTTGCTGAAATCTTCAATTATTTTGAATTTTCAAAATAAAATGTGCAAATTTTCTAATTTTAAATATTTAAATAAACATTGAACCCTTTTTTAAAAAAAAAAAAAAAAAAAAAAAAAAAAGACTTCCAAGTGCTGTCCTTTAATTGGATTTCTGGATCTGATCTTTATGTGTTTTCTATTTCCAATCTAAACTTAGACTTAGTGTATACAAAATGACAAAGTTTGTCTGAGTGTATCCAAAACAAATTTTCATTGAATAAAAGCTTCCAACAGTAAAATGAGCAGCTTACAAAAGAGAAATCAACATTACAATTTAAGGTGCAGCTTAGGTCATCATGTAAACAGTATTGGAGAAAATGAAAACCAGTTTAAAAAATGTTGGTGCAAAAGTGCATTAGGTTCAAATTACACAGAGTCTCAAGTCTTTATGGTTCTCTAAACATGTGGATATATAATTACTGTACCCTGATGTTTGAATGATCAAAATTACTTGTCTGCATATTACACCAATTGTCACATAACAATACAAAGGCCTGATTCAGTAAAATGATAAAGGGGCATTTGATGGCTCTTTAGATGTCTGAAATAGCTAGATCCAATGACAAAGCATAAATAAATCCTAAAACAAACAGATGTATATATAAACCAGGTATAGTTAGCACCAAGTGATCTAGCTTAAAAATCTATTTTCCATTTTTTACCGCTAAATCTGAAGAATATATTTTTTTTCTTCACTAAAGTTTCATAATGAGAAATCACTAATAATGCTTTCAAAAAAGTAGCTTTTCTTTCAATCATCTCCTCGCACAGGTGAGATTAACTTAAAGATAAATTACATTCAACCTGTGAAACATGCTTGTTTTATGTGTTTTTATATGTCTTATTGTACTGCTGCCTCTTGGCCAGGTCTCCCTCGAAAAAGAGATTTTATCTCTAGGGACTTCCTGGTAAAATAAAGGTTAAATAAAAAAATAAAAAAACAATGACAATCTAACAGGATAAATGTTTTCAGCTAGTGGTGTTACACAGTGAGCTAGTTATCAGTTACGAGTGCACATCAAAGAACAGAAAGTAATGAACTGATGTCACTCTGGCACTGAAGGAGTGTCACCCTGAAGGAGTGTCACACAAGGAGGGGAATGGTAAATAAAAGAAAAAATAAATTTTCCAAAAGTTAAATCCTCACAACTAAAAAAGGAGGTCCAGCGGAAAGCCCAAGCTTCGGGGAGCAGCACATCCGAGCGTTCTGCCGTTCAAACGCTGGAGTTAAAAAATTGACCTTTAGCAATCAAAAAAAAAAAAAAAAAGATCTAGGAGTTTTTTTGGAGGAGACAATACATGTTTTTAATCACTTCTTTAATCACGGAAGTGTTTCTCTTCAAAAACAGCAATGGCGTGTCTACAAGATATAACGGTCACGACGATGGATCTAGAGTGGCTAGACATCGAAGAGGATATATTTATTTATATAATTTGTCTGAGGCATCGTACATGTGGTTGTACTTCCAAACCTCCTCGATTAACCTTTAGTTGTAGTTGTCCATTGTTCCTCGGTTTTTAAAAATGGCATGCCCTGACACCAAATCGAGACGGATGACCACACAGGCAGCCGGAAAGGCATACCAAGGACCAATCACAGCTGCAAACCCGTGTCGCTTGAGGTTTGCAAACTTCCAACGCATAGTCAGGTTTTTTTGGGGAGGTTGCAGAACCTCTGGGTGGGGGGCGTGGTTGCGCACAGAGACAGATTTGACGGTTGCAGAGGCTATGCGTCAGAAGCATAAATTGGCCTTTATTGTCCACACTGGAGAAATGCAGTGATCCTTCTAGATTCCTTTTTCATACTCATCCAAATCTGGAGATACAATCCCTGCCATTTCAGACTTTGTAGAACTCTGCTTTTTGTTTTTTTCAATTTAGATTTGTTGAGTATAAAACTGAGATTTTTCTGATTTTAAGCCACTTGACTATGAAAGGTTTTTAAAGTAGAGGCACTGTAACCTATCAGATCCAGAACACAGCCTGTTTGGAACCATAAATGCTGAGGTCTTACTCTCCAGTCTTTCCTCTCGTTCCTTCAGCACCTGCTCTCTGTCCTTCAGCGCCTGCTCTTTGAGCTTGAGCTCTGCCACACAGACAGTTCCCATTTCGGCCAACTTGTGAACAGGACTGTCAGAGTCTGCAGATCTCCTCTGAGCCCGAGCCTGAATCTTCCTCTGCTCCTCAGCAACACTGTCACTTAACAGACCGCTCTGAAGGATGGACTCCACAGATGGTCTCAGGTAGTCCTGCAGACAGAGGGGATGTTTCAGGGATCCTTACGAGCATAAATACAGGTTAAGCTCAGGGAAAAATAAGCTAATGTTTCCAACCTTAAGGTTGAGCATTTTGCCAAGTAAGGTGTTCAGTTCTTCAGAGTACCGGTAAGGGATTCTTCTGAACTTCCCATCTCTGATCTTCTCCGCCAACTCTCTCTGGTTATATGCAGTGAATGGAGGCCTAAAAAGGACAACAAGCAGAAGAATGGAAGTATGATCTGCTGTAAAGCTGCTTGTGGAATCCGTTCCTGCTAACTGTGTAGAATAACTTACGACAATGCACAAAGTTCATATAGCAAACATCCCAGGGACCAAATATCTGACTTCTCATTGTAGGACATCCTGTTTATCTGCTCCTGAAAGCACAATTACAGAAAAAAAGAAACAGAGTTTTCTTTCTTAAAGATAAAAGGGTCATAGAGTGGAAAACGGGTATCATCTGCATTTCATTTTATTTGGAACTGAAATCAGCATAGTGCCTGACTAACAAGACTCTAATAAGACAAATGACCAGAAACAAGCACACCTAAAAACTAAATCACTACCACTGCCTAAATATCAAGGCAAACAATTCCTGCATGTAGGTTGTGCTTTGGTGGTGCAGTGGGTTCGCATCCAACCAGATGTCCTTTCCCGCAGATCTTTACCTTCTCATACCCCCTTTCCTGTCAGTCTACTGTCCATAAAACCAGCTACTAGTGCCGTAAACATTCAAAATAAAATACAAAAAAATAAAAAAAAATTCATGTTTGCATGGTCTGATTAGCAACAAGTGACTTTTGATTTTACTGGGACAGAATGTGATCCATCAACATAAAGTGGTGCATAATTGAGGTGGAGGAAAAATGAAATGGTCTGAAGCAAGGCCAGAATGGCTGGGTTTAGGACCAACAACTATTGCTTAGAACACAGCTTACCTATTGTTAAAGTCATAGGGAAATGGCTGTTCCACCCGCTGCATTTCCGAATTCTCTCCTGAGCGGTGCCCAACTTTACACAAGTAAATATAGTGAATGTGACTGGTCGTTTATCAAGGGGGTGGGATTCTTGTGGCGAAAGATTTGCAAGCAAGTTTGGTTGTGGCCAGTGCCTCGGAAGCATCTTGCTAACCAGTTAGCAACTTAGTGCTAGTAGGTTCCCAATGGGAAATTACATTGGGACCAAGTAGCACTTAGCAACGATACTGTCAAGGAACGCTATGGAGAGCAGAAACATGCAAGAGGAGGAGAGTTTTGTGTCGGAAGTCGTGGATGAGTCTCCTCCGTCATACATTTTTTATTTAGAGGAGGGAAGTGGGGACGGAGATGTTGTGGAAGAGGACGCCAGAAGCTGGGTTTGGTGTAGAAGGCTTACAGCCGTACATGTTTAAGCCCTTGCCTCGCAACGCTGCCAGTTCTGTTAGCTCTATGCCTGCTGAAGACACAGACGTCCATCCCCGTGAACACGGATTACTCTTATTTCTTATTTCAACCGTGCATATATTAGCTGCGACATATGAATCAAGATGCTATAACCGAAAAACTTGATTGACAGATGACTGTTGATATACAACTGCCCGAATTTAGGTGTTTAGGATGACGTACAACTGACTGGCCTGCATAAAATAGCGGGGGAAAAAACACAGATTTTAAGACAGGATTTTCTTTTTTTATATAGAAATTTTCTAAATTTTGGGACAATATAGTCTGATAAAGAGTACTCTTATATACATGACTTCCCTATGACTTTAAATTGAAAAGATGTTCAGTTGGTCAAAGACACAAAATATAGCTCTAAATCAAAAAGACATCTTACTGGAGACATGTAGTACGGTGTCCCAACAAAAGTCTTTGCAAAGCTGGTGTCGTGGTTCAGAATCCTCGCCAGGCCAAAGTCTCCAAGCTTAACATTCTGCTTGACGTCAAGGAAGATATTGGCTGGTTTCAGGTCGCGATGAAGAACCGTGGCCCTGCCGTCGCTTCGTCTGTGACACTCCTTCAGGGCCAGAGAGAGCTGCGCCATGACCCGAAGGATGAACTGCTCCTCCAAGTAACGCCTGCAGGGCAAACAGGTTTGTAACTTCGTACAAGGGGAAAGATTAGTGGACATCTCTGCTAGAGTGACCTTTCTTTGATGCAGCGACTGATGAGACTGGCCAAGTCCCCTCCTTCACAGTACTCCATGACGATGTACAGTGTGGTGTTGGTGCGGTCGATGATGCGGTCGTAGTAGCGGACTATGTTGGGGTGCTTGAGCTCCCTGAGGAGGTTGACCTCTGACACAAGCATCTGCTTCTCGCTCTCCGCCATGGTGCCATAGTCCAGCTCCTTCCACACCAGGACCTGCAGAACACAGGCTCTTTTATTAGTCAGAGGGAAAGAGATTAAAATAAAAGGATCTTGGATGGTAATAAATACCTTGTCTCCAACCCTTTAAATGAGATGCTTAGAGTACTGCTACAGTTTTTTTAGGGTAACAATGTTTTTGTAGTTTTTTAAAAACATATACCTACTAATATTAGCTTGTTTTAACCTGCAAAATCAGATCATATTCAAAATATCAAAAAACTTTATTAACACCAAGTTCTATGGATACTAATGCTGAAAATAAATACAAAAAATAATAATCTCATGAAATATTACATATTGTTATAAGTTATCAAAATATTGATATTCCAGTTTATTTTTTTACAAGCAGCAGGGTTAATGTTTGCCGTTATGTCCCTTTAAATTATATACAATGAATCCCCTTTTGTTGCTTAGCGTCACAATTATTCATCTAAAAAGAAACAGTTAAAAAGCGGTCACTTGCTGCTAATGCTACAGGTAACGGTTTCGCCGTTTTGAGTTGGCTTACTTCAAACATATACTCACTTTGCCGTCACTTTTTCGTCTTATTTTCTGGCATCTCCCGTAAGAACCGGAGCCTATAGTGTTCAACACTTCATAGTCCTCTACACGGGACGGCATCTTTTAGTTGGCTCCCTCCAAACAGACGTTACAACAGACCTGACTTAACGTTAATGCGTCGTTTTAACGTTTATTTAAACCGCCAACCAACGTTTAAACCAACTCGCGATTCTTTTGTCTAAAATATAGGTTTGCTTCTTTCCTTGGTGAGCGTTTCTGTGCGTGAAAGCTGTTGCTCCATACAGGAAACCCTCACAATAAGTTTTAAACTGCTGCCGAAATGCCAGCTTTTGATTGGCTAAGCCGCCACGCATGCTCGGCCCTAATTGGTCAATATGAAGAAACAATCATGTGGTTGCTAAGCGTCCAAGAACCGCGAGAGTAGCGCGGGTAAACGTAAGTTCCTTAATGTCCACACGATGGCGGCAAAAACAAACGAAAAAGTGAATTCTTACCATCTAAGATATGTCTGGAAGTCAATATACAGCAAGTAAGCTTAAATGTTTTTCTTTTGCTTCACACACACCACAGTTTCTAATTATTTAACAGACGTAAACTTCCTCAGTTTGACAGCTTAGCACTTTTAGAGATTTTTTTTTTTTACCATTTTGCAGTCTCCCTTCAGACTATGTGAGGAAAACCAGACCTTTGCCTGATTTAAATGTTTTGTGCAGATGAATTGCAGCTTTAAAGCTTTTAATCTATGACATATTCGAATCTGTTCACATAGACGATTTCTGCATCTCTCCTCAGTATGTATATAGATAGATAGATAGATAGATAGATAGATAGATAGATAGATAGATAGATAGATAGATAGATAGATAGATAG